>NW_019384643.1:263363-283790 GCF_000671375.1 Centruroides sculpturatus | reverse complement strand
GCCATCTATGAACAAGTAGCACTATCGGTGTACTAGACCAGACTAGATGTTTGCAGTGCCACAGTTTATAACTTTGTTAAATTTCTTTTTATTTTAATTTGTAAGTAAAATATTATTATTTTTATTAATCATGAATTGCAAAAAGGCAACAGAAAAATAAAAAAATGACTAGAATCACAATGGAACTGAAAAAAGAGATTGTTGAGAAATATGAAGATGGCATGCATGTTCGAGATTTAACTGTTGCGAGTGTATCAGAAGCAATTATTTGCGAGAAAGCTAAAAAGATACATGCTGATCTCATGAAAAATTAAGCAGGAACTAGCCAGGAAAGCGAGATGTTTAAAACTAGCCATTTTTTTTACATGAGAACGGATTAATCATTTTTACGTTACTTCTTATGGGAAAGGTTGGTTTGGTATACGTCCTATTCGGTATAAGTCCAAACACCAGGAACAGATTAAGGTCATATACCGAGGTTTCACTGTAACTTAATTTCATACATATTCATGTAAATATTATAAAGAAACTTTTTTATGCACTATTATTAGGTAATTATAAAAATACAGTGCCACACTGAAGCAGGTTTGACTTTTTGGCAAAAAATGGCTGCCAAAGTGGCATTAGCTGCATGCACTCTTTGTACAAGCATTTCATTATGCATAATGATACACACAAGCACAGTGGCATTTTGTTGTGATGGCAGATGAAAGTCACTGCCACCAGATGGAAACAACAGAACAAGAGAGAAGTGACAACATCCATTACCACTAAAATCCAAAAATTTTCTGCATGCGGTTGCCAATAGGAAAAGTGGTATTGACTCTCTTTTTTTTGAGACAAACAAAAATCTTTATGCACCCTGTATGCATGGTTAATGTAATCACTAGTGCAATACACCTGGCTCTCTCAAAAATCATCTGTGATTCACAAATATGTCAAAACTACATGACTGTGTACCAGTGTCTTGTTGCTGCACAACGGTGTATAGCTTTATACTGTGTATGACAGTTGTAACTATTAAGGGATGCATTTTGAGCATCTGTTTCAACCTTCGTACTCACTAGATCTTGCTTAGAGATTTTCATGTTTTTGGATTGCTAAAACATACAATAGGTGAAAAGACCTTTCATTTGGATTAGCAGCACAACAGATGATACATTAGTGACTACACATGCAATTGTTTTATAATGTATTGGTTAAGTACTTTTGTATGAATAAAATTGAGGTTATGTTGGAAAATGATATTTTTGTGGTACTTGTGTGAGGCTCCGGAAGTGGGTCGAAATTCGTGCACAGAAAATGTTTTAATTTTGTATAAAAAAAAGTGTTTTTTTAAATTATTATAATCATTATTTTATATTGTAAAAAGAAACCGTCTAACGCAAGGCGAATATATTATGTCCCTATATAGTCATATCTGTAGAAATTTCTGAGAAAAAACGAATTTCTCAGAAACGATAGATGAATTTGAGTACTTAGATCGAACATCTTCGATAGGAATCAAATTGTCAGTCGGGGGACTCACCCCGTGATCTGGGCTCTGATCCCATTACAATTTGTAACGAGGAGGGGAGACCAATTAGAAAATGGGGGCAGATCTGCATCGACCTATCGGAATGTTCGATCTGGGACTCAGAAAAACTTATAAAAATCGCGCAAAAATAGGATGTGACGTTCTTGGTGCTTGGATACTTAGGGATTCTTCTCCTGAACGTACGTGCTCCCGACCTTTGAAAAAAAACAAAGAACATTTTGGAACATTGTGGAAGCATCGTTCTCTGGGTGCCTCCTAGCGATCTACAGATTCGTCAGTTCGTCCAACGAGAAACCGCCGAAAGCCGTGATCAACGCCCTGGGGCCTACGGAATATTTCACCGGCAGCGTCCTTCCACAAGTAACGAAAACTGAATTTTTCGGACTTTACCCGCGCGCTTTGTGGTGCTACTTCGTCCATCAAGGAATTTGTAAGAAAATTTTCTATATTTATTAAACGGTATACGATGGAGGACCTGTCTCGGTAAAGTTTTTTCACTCCCACACGACAGTGCTGACCGCTCGACTGTCGCGACACTTTTTCCCCAATCAGCAAACCTCGCACTTGTTTGGAGTAAACAATGCAAAACAGTCTAGTCCAGACTAAGTTCCTATATAGTTAATTGGTACTTCTACTCCCAAGTTTTCCATATGTGGTATCGATTTTCATCTATCTAACGCCAGATTAATGAAGGATAGACAACCAGATGAATGAGTGGGAATGTACAGGTCTGCAATTTGAAAATTACAGCTTAAGGTTTTCATTTGCTCCCTTAAACATTTAAGTTTAATTAAACTTAAGTCTACTTGAAGCTACTTTAAACAGAAAATAAATTATATTATGATGTACACTATCCTACCAAAAGTATAAAAACAGTCAAAAAGAAAATTAGTAATCCAGCAAGTAGGAATTAATTTATTAGTAGAACAGATGTTTTTGACAGTATTTAAGCCATTTAGCATTTTAGAATTGTACGTAAAACAGAATTTGAAAAACAAAATTTAAATGTAATGGATTGTTAAATCTGTGCTGGTGGTTTTATGCATAGAAGATCAGCAAGGAAAAATCAAAACAAGTAAAATGGCAAAGCCATTTTTGAGATGAGACTATGTTTCAGAGAGTGCGAGCAATGCATGCACAAATCTTGCACTTGTGCCTATTTGTAGAAATAGTCTCAGCATTTTGTATTTTCTTTTGACTCAGTTCTCAGTCCCCTGACTACCTACAAGTCTGGTTTATTTTATGTGCACGTGATTTGGGCACCAATACTCTGTGCCATATTGCAACTCCTGACATATACTTCTTTATACTTCTAAGGTGTGCAGCCATTGACAGCAGTGAGATTTTAGAATACAAAGCAGAAAACAAGGAGTAAATAATATACATAAAAATAAGTAATAACAAATACAAATAAATAGAAAAAATTGATTTAACAAAAAAATAACAAAAAATAGAAATAAAAATCAAAAACATGAGATTGAGTTCTCTTCATACAAAGCTACCTGTACATTCAATATTGAAGTTGTCTTTAAAATTAATGGTGGAGCCTTTGTTGGTAACTTAAAAAATTTCAGATTTTTGAGATACTTGAGATGTGCTGTATATTAAATACTGTCAAACGTTTGTTCTACTAATAAATTAATTTCTACAATAATGGATTATTTACTGGTTTTTTGTTTTTATACTAATCTCATCTGGTTTTCTGGTGTAACTACTATCAAAAGCAATTGGTAGAATAGTATGTCACATTAATACAGACAAATTATATTATGTGTGTCAAATATCAAAAATAGTATTTTCTTAGCAATTTTAGTTCTTACTTGGAATTCCTTTTGCCTTAATGACATGAGTCTGTATGGTGTACTTTCAACTAACTTCTAATATACCTTGGTTGGTAATTTCCTCCATTCCTCCTGTAAACAAATGATTGGTTCTCTCTTAGACAAACTTCTTGTATAATTCCTAATCTTGCATTCTCTTATTTCAGAATTATTGTGTGGTGGTTATAGTTTTATTGTTCTTGTTTGTTTTTTTGAACTTATAACCTATCCAAATATGAGTTTCTCACCCAAAAATACTAATATGTAAAATTCCTAGTTATTTCAACTTTAGTAAAACACTGTTTTGATTTTTAATATAATGTTTTTATAAAGTAAATTATGATTTACTTACTAAATTCACACTTAAATGTCTGTTTTTAATATTTTTTTGCATACAAATACTATATATACTGTACTAATCCAAAATTTAAAAATACAGTAAATGTTATTGCTTATGTCTACAATTTCTATTTAAAATTTCTATATATTTATATATATATATATATATATTTTTTTCTAGGTGATAATGGCTTCAGAAAGCCTTTATGATGAACATTTTTCTAATACAGCTTCACGCAGTAACAGTGGAGCAGAAGATAAAAAGGATCAGTTTGGTGTCTTTCGTTCTCGTAATGGTAGAGCTAGTCCGACTCACAGTGCACATGGATGCCTGATGAGGACAAGTTTACAGAAGTTGAGCCAAGAAAAGAGAGCCAAGAAGGTCCGCTTTTACAGAAATGGCGACCGATTCCACAAGGGTTTGGTTTACGCTCTCTCTCATGAAAAGATTCGTACGTTTGAAGCCCTTCTGGAGGATCTCACTAGAGTACTCGTGGATCAAGTAAATCTTCCGAAAGGAGTCAGGCACATCTATACCATTGATGGTAAAGAAAAAATAACAACATTAGATCAACTTCAAGAAGGAGGGAATTATGTTTGTTCGTCTGTAGATCATTTTGTTAAAATGGATTATGTAAAAAATGAGAAGCCGTTATGGAGTCTAACTCGAAAACATGAAGAGAATCTTTTGTCAAAGTACGATCCTCCCATAGAAAATGGAATAAAAACACGAAATTTCATAAAGCCCAAACTTGTAACCATCATTCGCAACGGAATAAAACCCAGAAAGGCGGTGAGAATCTTGCTGAATAAGAAAACCGCACATTCATTTGATCAAGTTATGAATGATATTACTAGTGCTATAAAACTGGATACCGGAGCTGTAAGAAAAGTTTTTACTTTAAGTGGAAAGCAAGTAAGTTATAATTTGTTTTTAATTATGATGTAGTTTTTCAATAAAGTTTATCCACTTTTTTTTATGATAAGAGCTTCTTCTCTAAAGATTTTTTTATTAATAAAATATTTATGTAGGTTGTTAGTTTGTCAGATTTTTTTGGAGAGGAAGATATATTTATTGCTTATGGACCAGAAAAATACTCTCACGATGATTTCGATTTGGATTCTGAAGGTAAAGAGGATTTTCATTTGTGTATAATGAAATTAAACAATATAAACATTTAGGAATAGTGATGATAAATTTAAGCAGTTAGTCACTAGAAAAGTTATGTTGTGTATGTATTAATAATTAACATAAATATTCCGATTACAATAAGAACATATATAGTAAATCTCTGATTTGAGGGATGTTTGTGTAACTATTATGCTTCACTATAGAAATAAGAGGTGAAAAATCTGTGCAGTAAATTAGAATGTATGTTTGTATGATGCTTAGAATGCATAAAATCTTCCAATAAGAATGCTACCATTTTAAGTTGTAATTATGTTAATCATTATTTTAGAATGTTGTAATGTACTGTAAATTAAAACATTGGAAAGCTGTCCAAGTTACACATTTGTCCATTAGTTTCTCAATTTGTGTATTTCATGTTACACAGTGCACATCTACTATTTAAAATGATGATATATATATATATATCATCATTTTATATGTATATGTATATATATACATACACCAATATATATATACCTATATATATAAAATGTGTGTGTAACTAATGCAACAAATCAACAAATTATTAATAAGAATATTCTGAAAAGAATAATCACTGTACATCTGATGATGATAACATAAGAGTCAATTATTACTATTAATCAATTAGTTTCAGTTATTTTTATTACAGTAATATCCCAGTTATGTAACAGATGACTTATGTAAATTTGCAGTTACATAAAACATAAATCTCAAAAATTGAAAAAAATTTGAGTAGAATAACATGTAATTTTATAAAGATTTACTCTATTTCAATCATTCATTTATTCATTCTCTCTCTTCCTTTCTTTCTTTTGCACTGTACCGATTTATTACATTATTGCTCTGCTAATCCTTTACTTTTCGGTTTAATTGTAAGCATGTATTCAATGTACCGGGCACTCTTTCTTGTAATCAAGATTCTTCTACGGTACTCAGCGAAGGTCAAGCAACAAAACCAAGCGCAACTTCATTGCTTGTTTTTCTATATGTATTGTTTCACGTCATTAGTGTAGTTTACCTTGAGTGATTTGTTTAATACATAACCTGTTTACTATTGCTACATTTACGTAGTGTTTGTTGTTTATTTACAGTACTGTACCATTNATCAAGCTACTTATTAAGCATTTTTTAAGTGAATCATGAAACATTCCTATCAAAACTAAAAGTATAGTAAACTCCCGATTATCCGGGCTAATGGTGAGGAGAGGTAACACGGATAATCTGAACTATAATTATTTATTTGAAAAAAAATATTATGTATAATATGTATTATACACACATACATATAATCAAATCTTAAATTGTGATATGTATTATAACATGCAACTAAACAAAACTTTGTATAAATGTACTCACTATCGTTTTCTCCTCTGAAAAGAAACGTCAAATGCGAAAGAAGTGGCCTAACTAAAACCAGTCCAGCTGACTTCAGATATCCCCACCACCCACTTCAAACATCTAAATATGAACACGTGCACACTTATAGGATGCGTAAACATGAAAGCGAGCAACTGTTTAAAAAATACACACACATTATTTTTTTTTTTTAAATTAAATTCATGCACGGATAATCCGCACATGGATAATCGGGAGTTTACTGTACTTATTTTTCATGATTTTCATTATGACCATCAGGCGTCATGCTGTATAGTGACAAAATTGCAACTAGGAAATATTTTTATTAAAGTGTCAATAAAAATCTTAGTCTGCTTATTTTAACATTTGGCATGAAATTGAATCACAAAGTACACTTCAGGAAAAAAGCAAAATGTCAAGCTGTATGATGAGAGTCCCATGCACCACACACTTAGTGATGTCATGATGTCACAAGGCAACTTTTGACAGGAAAACAGGAAGTGACATTGAGAATCAAAGGCAGTTTTCATGCAATTCCACCCAGCATTTCCAGACTGGGGATTTTTTTATTGACTGATTGATTTTATTAAGGAATTTTTTTTCACTTTAGTTTTTTTTTCAGTACACTAAAGCATAAAAATTTTGACATGACAGAACCTGTAAAGTACTGTTTAGACATTGTGATCAAATGTATTATTCAGAATTATTCATTAAAAAGTTACTCAAAAAGGATTCCTATTTCTAACAAGTGATAGCTTATGTGTTAGAAATAAGACTGATAAGGCTACCAGCATCTGCATTAATTAGTAAGTGAAAATGATGGCAATAAATAATTTGAAGTGGTGAAAAAAAAATTAAAAACTGGCAAAATGGTTGACAATTTTCTTTTTAATTTTCCAGAATAACCCATGGATCACTGTCATCATCAGGTTCAATCATACATTGACACACAAAATGTTTTCCATCTGTGGTTATAGTAAAATATTCAAAAACACCAGATTTAACCAGAGTTTTCTTAGCCATTTTGTATTTTTGTATGGGTCTTTTGGCAATAAAAATCTAAATTAGTTAACACAGAATGTATTCAAATATAAATTTCTGAAAAAAAAAAAAAAAGGCAGCAATTAGTGATATTCAAAGAAAGAATAAAAAATAGGAGAATCATCTTAAAATAAGACCTTGCATTATAGGAAACTCCTATAATGCAAGATACACATTTAATGCTTATATTAAGCGTTTATAATAAAGTACGTAATAAAACTTACTGTATTATGTAATGCATATTATAAATAAAATGCATAAAGTATTATTTCTTTTTTCTTTTGTTATACATAATTTTTACATGAAAGTTACTTTTAATTNTTAATTGTAAGCATGTATTCAATGTACCGGGCACTCTTTCTTGTAATCAAGATTCTTCTACGGTACTCAGCGAAGGTCAAGCAACAAAACCAAGCGCAACTTCATTGCTTGTTTTTCTATATGTATTGTTTCACGTCATTAGTGTAGTTTACCTTGAGTGATTTGTTTAATACATAACCTGTTTACTATTGCTACATTTACGTAGTGTTTGTTGTTTATTTACAGTACTGTACCATTGTACATGTAATATTTACAGTACTGTACCATTAAAATGCAACAAATCAAATTATACAAAAAAAAATAATAAATAATATATGTACAGTACATGTATAATAATAAATACAATATTGAGTTATTAATTATGTAGTTATACTGAAGCAATTTACAAATTCAACTTACATAAAGGTCAACATTACTTGTATAACTCAGGGTATTACTGTAATGAATTTTACAATAACTTTTTTGTTTCATATATGATAGACTAATATTAATAAAATATGCCTCAGAAGGGAAGTTGTACAAAAAGATACTTTTGTCAAAGTATTTTTTATACAAAGATGAATTCAATCAAAGGTTTACTGTAAAAGCTATATTATGCTATAGATGACCTTTTAAATAACAGTTATTAAAATAAATTTTTTCATTTTTAGAATGCAAATATCTCACTGGCTCTTCAAGATCAATTTTAAACAAAAAATTTCAGCACATACCTGTCCCTTCTCAGTCTCCCGTTTCACGAAGAAGAGCATCGTCGCCTGTTTTTCCATCTGACAGTAAAATTTATTTTAATATTTTTCACTAGTTTAAACATAAATCCTATTTAACTCATTAGCTAAATTATTATTCTTAAGTAATTCTTGATGTAATGTTTTAATTTGTATATGGAATTTCATACAGTACAAAGCATGCAGTTAAGTATGAAAAATTTGTTTAAATTTTGTTTTCTTGCTTTGTCATTTCTTATGATTTATTATTTTCTAAATAATAAGTTTTTGTGATCAATTAAAAATTTAATTATGTATGTTTGATTTGTTAAGTTATGGCAATGCAACACTTGGGCACTCTGCCTAGGGGGATGCCTTTCGGGAGGTCTTTTTAAGAGTAACTGGCCCCTATTTGGGCTTTCTGGATACAAATTCACTGAGTTCAGCATTAATAAAGTTCCTTTAGTATTAACACAAGCACTTTCGATGAGTGTATAACCGTCATCTTCAGGTGAAATGAACAAATTTTAACGAAACAAACATGCAAAATGTTCCAAAGCAGTGTTTTTCAACCTTCTTGAATACGCGACCCCTTTACAAGTTAAAAACTTCTGGCAACCCCCCCAGGGCCATATTAAAACTATATCAGTGATTTTAAAAACTACATACTGTATTTAATTTTCTTTCTGTTGAGACCTAAATATCGATTGAAAAACCAATTATACTGTAAAATAAATAGGTACAGCTTTTCTCACTGAAATTGTAGGTTTTTTTATTGTAGTGTAGGACCTACAAACACTTGTCTTTTTCTTTTACCCGCGACCCCTGTGTAAGGCTTTGCAACCCCCAGGGGGGTTGTTTTTTAACCTGTGGGTCGCAACCCACAGGTTGAAAAACACTGTTCCAAAGAAACATAATTTTTAAATTCAGGGTGTACGGAATTTAAAAATTCCATACATCTTCGTTTCCCCCCCATTTGGGCATTACAGATGTGGAGAAAACCTGGAAAACTCCATCCGGCCAGGCACAAACCTGCAACCGAACTCCCTGCATTTGGGGGAAAAAACCACTCAGCCACCGGCGGATTACATCAGATAAATAACTTAACTTATTATCACATTACAATAAAAATAATTAACTTTAGAAAATATTTTTCACCAAGCAGTTGATTTGAAATTTCTATTTTATCAAAACAAACATTAATATAGATAACAAATTTTCTATTTGTTTAAATAATAATATAATTACATATTTGAAACAGTATTTATTATTACAATTTAAAACATATATAATAAAGTCAACAACATCAAAACTAACCTATTTTCTTTTTTAAAACACATGTATAACTGGACTAAATACATTTATTTAGGTTATAAATTGCTTGACCATTTCAACTTGCAAAACTGTTATGAAGAAAAATATATATTTATTATCAATAGATTATTACAAAGGGCAACAAACTAGCAGATAACTTGGGTGAATTTCCTGTTACCAACAAGTAAATGTATAACGAATACTTAAAGTTATTTCAATAAAAATAAATGCCACGTTTAAAGCTTTGATTATACATTCGTTTGAATGTATTAGAACTGTGCTTTTAATGGTTATTTTTATAAAGAAACCATTAAAACTTTCCGAATTTTTTTTTTTACTATAAATGTTTAATTAATCATCGATTTGAAAATGTTACAGGTGCGCTAAATCGTTAAAGTTTACTACATTTCAACTATTATCGAGTTTAGCATAATATATGTTTATAATGTATTGTAAGATTAATATTTACCTTCATACAATCCATCAATCTTTTCTGAACTCATTCGGCTTCCGACGTTGCGGTCGGTGCAATGTTTTGTTTCGCTCTGAAAAACCGTGTTTTGCCTACTTTTGTCGCCAGGTGGATGATAAACCACCATTTCATATATTTTGTAATAGAGTTCGATATTTATTCGAAAAATTGACATAGAAAATAAACATATACAAATTTGTTAATATGTAAACAATATTAAAAATAATCAACATTATTAAATAGTTATTTTCAACTTGTTATATAGGGCATTTTGTATAAAACACCTGGCCTACATAATAACGATCTTTAATGAAATAAAGTTGAACGTGTCAAAGTAAAGTAAAATAACGTGTCAGTTATTTTACTCATTCTTCTAACTGGCTCATTTATTACAGCGTGCAGCACTTAATGGGATTTTGAATTATAAAGAACTTTTCAGCAAAAGTACTTTAGATTCTGGCATCTATTTTCGCACTTTATAATGATTTGTGAAGTACTCATTTATTGCTCCGTTGCTGCTGACCTGAAAGGCACTTCTTTATCCTTGGGTACATCAGTGTTATAAGAGTCTCTTTACACATTGTAAACTGTGATATTGAGTGAAGCTGTTTCAGAACGCTTCGGTTTTCATTCAATCGTTCATCAATTTATTACAAAAGCAAAAATGTTTCGAGCATTTCTTCTATTTTTGTCTACTTCTAGGACCGGAATACGAACTGCAAAATCTTGTTTAACGGAGCGAACGGAGAAGTTGTTTTCGGAGTCTTTTTATTTTCTTTGCCTGAAAGTCTATATTTATTTTAGAGTCTTGTCAACAACTAGGGGCTTTGTTATTTTGGAAATAAAAAGGACAAGTAATAGGCGCGCCAAATTCCTCTTCTCGTACACCAAAAGAATTTCCACAAATAGCATGGATGTTTTGTCCACAGTCTGGATACTAATGAAGAACACTAATTGATTTTAAATAAACAGAGCAAATAAAGTCTTGATGTTATAATTCCTGGGTTCAAGATGAAGCTATAAGGATTGTGCCTTTAAACTGCTGAGTTTGTTCATTTACAGCTGTGTTATCATTCACTTTCTCTTTATACTCATTGTTCTTTTCAGAATCAATAGAATTTAAAACGTCTTCCAATTCGTCTTCTTTTACAATGTCTAGCATTGGCCGGATGGCCGAGCGGTCAAGGTGACAGCCTACCGCTCCAATGAAAATTATTTTTATCCTGCGTTTTATTCCATTAAAAGTGTAAAATACGTTCTCTTTCAGCAAAGAGCACGGAAATAAGTGCCCTACTTCTTTCTTGATCTGTACTCAAAATCAAATTGTCTGTTCTGCTTATCCTTCCCTACAACTGAGCGAAATGTGGTTTAGTCTGTTTTGACAACTGTCAAGTTGGAAAGATTATAACTTTATTTTGGTTTTTGTTATTTTATTAATATAGAGTAGTCTATTTATTTATCACGTAGAAACATTTATACCGTACTGTACAAGATAGTACAGTATTATCCAGGAGGTAGAAAAGTAGTATAGCCCCTATATTAGAATTTATGTCCTATTTAGGCTTTTTTAAAACTCTTTCCGCTCTGTGGGCACTAGAAGGGCCACTTTTAGCAAGCCCGTTATGGATTCGGCCAGACCTACAATGGGGCGGCCGGGTGGTGAGAGACGGGGTTCAACATATCCGGACGGACCACTCCCCGAAAAATTCCTGGGGATGTTTCGACCTGTTCGGATTCTATCCCGGGTTTCCCAGAGTGGCAGGCTGCCACCTTGATCACTCGGTCATCAGGCCAATACTCCTATTTAGGCTTACTTGTTAGACATCGCATCTTTATTAACAAATTCAATCTAATAGTTTTAAATTTCTCTATTCTATATCAATATTTGATAAATAACAATTTTCCTCTAATTTCCTAATGGCATTTACAAACTGAGGTGAAACAAGTCAAAGTTTTGTTAACATCAGTGCTACCGAACCAACCAGTTCTTAGTGTTCTGTCTGATCCGTGCAATTTGGAGGAAGTCGCGTTCAGGGCTCATGTTACAATGTATTTGTGATACATACGTTTTTAAAGACAACGTAATCTCTCATAGAACTTTCATTAGATTGTTTCTCGTTGTAAGTATCGTGACGATAAAGTAGAGATTATTGTGGAAACGTTACATTTAGGAACTCAAAAAAAGTGGTAAACATACCTTAATTCCTTTGAGTCACAAATCCAGCTTTATTTAGTAATCCTTCATCATTCACACAACTCCAAGTATTTGAAAATATTTCCTTTCCACTCAAAAATAAAATATGAATAAAGGTTTACGACTTTCTGAAACTTCTTTTTTGAGTTTATGCCGTTGAAATAATTAAATAATAAAAAAATTAAAACATTTGTCGGTTTTATTTACACGTTTATTAGGCCGCATTGGAACTAGCCTTGGGCCGCAGGTTGGACACCCCTGATCTAGAGTGATCTAAAATATGTTTCACAAACTTTTATTCGTTTAACTATTTAATAAAGATCAGAAACGATCTCAGTTCTCAAATATTTGTTTGTCACAGTAAAAAAGCGATGGGTGGTAGATGAATAAATTATTAAATTAAAGACCCAAATTTGGGAAAAGGAGGGAAAGATGAGAAAGGACAAAAGATAAAAAGTAATGAGAAAGGTTAAATAGATCTTCTGTAATGCAAATGTTGGCCCTTAATTTTCCAACTTTTCTCACTTCTTTATCTTTTGTCCTTTCTCTCTTTTTCTCGCATTTGGGTCTATAATCCTTTTAGTCACAACTCCAGCTTTATTTAGTGTTTCTTCCAAAATTGCAAGATTTGGCTACATTTGCGCCAAATGTGGCTACTTTTTTTTGTTTGACGTAAAAAATATCATTTGGCGCTTTGGCTACTTCTTGGGCTACATATTATTTATAAATATATTAGTTGAATAAAAATTCACTTTAATTAAAATGGTGTTTCGTCGCTTTTTATTAATTAGAGGCCCAAATAAAACAAATATTTGCGTTTTTCAAATAAATTTTCGTTTGTCTCTTTTATAATAAATGAATTTATCTATTTCTAAGTAAAAATTGAAAGTGTCTGTAGAAGTAATTTTTAAAAATAGCCTTTTTTCGTGATAAAGATTTAATACTTATTATTATAATCTAGACATGTTAATCCTTAATTAAATATACTTGTATATTGAGCCACAAGAATATATTATATATACTTGTGGCCCAAAACTCCTTGACTTCTTCTAATGCGACCCAGAGAAACTAAAAGGTTGGACACCCCTGCTCTAGATGCTTTCTGAGGCCATGATTTATGCACAGTTAGCTTCCTGCACTGTGCGCAAAAATAATTATTTGTGCAAGTTAAGATCAGTTATCACATTAAAATATGAAGGATGAAGTTCTATGAACTTTTAATCGGCAAAGTACAAATTTCTAGATTTATTTCATGCAAATAAAATAAAATAAAAATAATTCTTTATAATTTTTATTGATTTTTTTCTTTATTTTTTAAAACTTTTTAAAACTCTGGTGCCCACCAGTGGCCAAATGGATAAAATTACTAAATGGTCGTGGGTACACGCGCCTCTTCAACGGACTGGCCATGTGGAGTTTTCCAGGGTTTCTTAAATGTTAGTAAACACCTAAATAATTTTCTATACAAGACCTCTCGAGAGACATTACCCAGGGGCGAATCTACATAGGGACTAATGGGGCTTAAGCCCGGGGCCCACAAAAATTGAATTATTTTCATAAATTTTTAATACTTTTTCATTAACAATGTAGTAAAAAGTAGTTAATATTAGTAATATAATAATAGTAATTTATAGTATTATTTGTTTTATTGTAATCAATTGATTTCTTAATCTAACAAAAAATGGGGCCCTATTGGATATCGAAAAGCCCTAACCTCTAGATCCGCCCTTGGCATCACCTCTCGACAGATCGTCCATGTGTCACGTTACCGAATACAAATAAAACCAAACCAATATTTCCGTTCTGTGGGCACCTTTTAGTAAGCCTATTATTGGCTCGGCCATGCTCACAATGGGACGGCGGGTGGTGAGGGACGGATTACATTCCCCAAAAAATTCCTGGAGTTTTTAGATCCGCCCGGATTCGATCTTGGATCACCAGAGCGATAGGCTGCCACCTTAACTGCTTGGCCAGCCTGCCTCAACTTATGTATACTCAGTGCCGTAACTAGCCATTCCTGTGCGCTGTGCAGGAATTTGTATTTAGGCCCCTTAATTAATTAGGTTTGGGAAAGTAATAAAACAAATACATGCATTTTGGGCCCCTCTTTCAAGCGGGCCCTGTGCGGGAGCACCTGTTGCACCTGCCTAGTTACGGCACTGTGTATACTGTATAATAAAAACTTTGTTTTCTTAAAAAAAATCAAGCAAAAATTACTAATAATGTAGGTCGGCCGCATGACTGAAGCAGATGGAGTGTCAATCCACTGTCTTGACAGTCCCGGGATCCAATTCGGGCGAGCACTACCAGAAGTTTTTTGTCCCTCGCCGAACCCATGATAGGCATGGAAAAAGGAAATCTTTGTGGCCACAGGACAGAAAGATAATAATAATAATAATAATAATAATAGAAATTCGTAAACATATGATTTGATTTCTTAAGTAAACAGTAAATTCTGTAAGCATTTTTTTGTTTTTTTTTACACATGAACAAATATTTTAATTTTTATGTGTGTATAATTTGTTATGAAGACTTGTATAAAAGAAATCATATTATTTCAAAATAGTGTGAAAGAAGAGCGAGTAAATGTTTTCACACTATTGCTTTTTGATTCTATTCTTTCTTGTTATATTCGGCGTTCATCGCCAACTTGTATATTTAAAATAGCCAGGTTGCGGCCGAAGTTTTTGTCTGTAAAATGTGAACGTCGAACGTCGAGCTTACAAGATAGCGGCGCTCGACCGCCGCTATCTTGTAAGCGGCGCTCGACGTTCGACGTTCACATTTTACAGACGAAAACTTCGGCCGCAACCTGGCTAATAATAAAAATTTATTTAATAAATTATTAACAATGACGAAATATGATACTGTACTTTGAATATGAAAATATAATAAAACTCGATTAATATAAAAACTGATTTTGGAAAGATCAGTAATCGTTCACTAAGGTGTCAATAGTCATGAGATCATCTCGTAATCTCAATCACATCATTATAGTGTTTATGTTAACTTATACAAAAAAAAACACCCCTCACTGTCTCACGATAACAACTGTTATTGTTAATTATTACTTGTAATAAAACTCGTGTTTCATTTAGAAAAACAATATAATTTATGTAATAAATCATTCATAAAATACAAACTTTCTTCTATTTTACCAGTACAGATTTTGTTTCAGAAAATTTTATTAGGCAAATTTTAGAAACATAAACGTTCATTACTTTTTGCCTTCAGTCATCAAACTGGCACATAATTAATAATTATAATAAATTTAGAAGCACTTAAGTTTTTTAGTTTTATTAGTTTAAATTATTGGCTTTAGAATAAAATAAAACAAATTTTGGCGTAGCATTTTTTGTTTTAAATTTGTTGTAATTTTAACAGAAGAGCAAACTTTGAAAATTTTGATTATAGCGGAACTTCTTTTATTCAAAAAATTTTTATATATTATTTTAATTACTGTACTGTATTATTTATTTATTTTATATTTACGGTTTAAAAACTGTTAATTATCTTATATATTTTCGATTAATTTTTTTGATATTTTTGATTTCTGACGCTAGAGGTTCCAAGGGTGTTGGTTATATTGGAGAGAATGGAGATAGAAAATGTCGGAGTCTGAGGAAAAAGAAGCACGTTTCTCTTTTCTATAATTTATATATTTTCTTAGTAATTAAGTTTTTAATAATTCCTTAAAATTTAAAAATGCTATTAGCTATGCCTGAAATATGGTAAGTAATTTGTTAAAATACGATAAAAGTCTCGTATTTAATTTTTATTTAAATGAATAAATGAGATAATCTTATTTCTTAATAGTATCTTGAATATACTTTGTTTCCTTCATTTTAGAGTAATTTTATAGAATTTCTCAATCGTATATAATATATCATTATATCTAAAATCTGTTGAGTCTTATAAATTCTACATTGCATTAATCAAAATGTAAGTTAATATATATTTATTTCTGTAATTTTTGATGATATTTCTGAAATCTGAAGTTTGTGTGTGTGTGTGTGTATATATATATATTTTATAGGAATCACAAATGTAATTCTAAAAGCAAAATTCAACAAATTTTATATATATATATATCAATATTAACTTCTTTCATTTTACAATAACAGAAATAGTGATTTAAACACTGAATAAAAACTTTAAACAAAAACATTTAACTATATGATTTCATCCTATTATATAGTAAGTCATTGGAGTAAGTTTATACATATACATCTGTAAAAACAAAACAAATCCAAAACTTTCAAATCATATTACATTCCTTATGTATGAGATATATTACAGAAAATATGAGTAGATGTTCACCTAGGTAGCCACAATGATGGTATCGTGTTTAACAATTTAGTCCATGCGACTGTTCATGGAGTACTTAATGTTATATAGTTTTAGGGGGGTGTGGGCTCGCCCCCACCTGGGTGCTGAGGTGTGAGTGATAGCCAGCACCCAGACACACATCTATGTGCAAAGCATGTAGGATAGAGGTGGACTGATGCTTGTTAAAAACTGACCTTCGGAATATCATGCCAAGGGTCAACAATTGTGGGGGTGGTGTAATTTATGTTAAAAAATACAAAATAAAACGTCAATTTCACTAAAAAAGTAGTGAAAATGACCCAGTTAATGGAAGTGGTGCCGTCATTGGGGCTACCTATGTGAACATTTACCAAAATATGTTATCCATAATTTTGTTTTTTCATGAAATACTCAGTCTTTTATGTTTAATGCTAATAAAAATTGTAATTTAAAAGTAAATGTCATTCTTACTTCATACATTGAAATGGTCTGTAATGATTTTTAAAAATTTCTAATTTTAACAATGATAAATTATATACAGATTACTAAACTTCATTTATTTTAATTCAAATTAATTTATACAAAAAACATATAATTTTCGGATTGTCCTGATTTATTGACTTTTATGATTTTTATTATTGTGATGATGGTTTGGGAAGTTTTGGTCTCATTATTTTTAAAATGATATCTATAGAATAAAATATATCAAGCTATTTTAATTATAGAAACCCTCCATATTTATTCTGATTTTTTTTCCAGAGAAAAGTTGTTTAGCCTTTATTATCTGNATTACATAATCAATCTGAAGTGATGTGCTCATGGTAAAATTTACAACTGGATGTTTTTGAAAAGATACTTTCTCCTCTAAATAAAGTAGCCTAACTTGAAAATTAGTGAAAATAGACCTAAAAGATGTTAACAATTGCAATATTTACCCTTTGTTTACATTATATGGCCTGAAGGCAGCCTTGAACTGTTATGTGAAAACCACTCATTTGTTGAAGTAAAGTCACTCCTAATAGAAATTACAATCAAATTTTTATGTGCATATAAACAAGAAATGTAATAGCCAATTAGGGCCTAAATGTGGCCCCATAGACTTACTGTAGAGTGGCAACTTTTCACAGGATTATTGCTAGGGGGTGGTAACAATAACTTTATTGAAAATTTAATAGTAAGTTATTCAATGGGATCAGTTATTTATTTAAAATTAATAAAAAGCTACTATATTTCTAAAAATTAAAAAAAATTAAAATATACAATACAGTCCTGAGTTAAAATACTCGATCGACACTGATTTTGAGGTAACAAATTATGACTTGACTGACTTTATAACAAAACAGCCTCTACTTATCAATTCTTTGATACATACCATAGGCCAACTGTAAACATGATATTGATTTGATTGATACAGTTATATTGATCACTAAATAAATACACTTAATATGAATTTGCTAGGATGACTTATTACATTAAATGCAAATTTAGCGACTAATTCTAGACTAATTTTTTCAATACAATACACCAACCAAAGCCAAATATTATTGGGATAGAAACGGCTATAATACTAATAATTTAAAAGACAATTTGGCATTAGAGTTAGGCGTTAGGTGCCATCTCGATAAATTTAATAATTATAATTTAATTAAATTTAAATAATTTTAGAATTACTGGAAGAAAAGAATCGGCTTGAAGCAGGACTCTAACTCACAACTCCTATTTACCATGCAGCTGTCTTCAGTCCGATTTCCTCTTCCAGCATATATAAACTAATGATATAACCATTGACAGTTATTACAATGCCATCTAGGGATGCATTCAGCACCCACAACGTGCAAACAACTCCCAAGGCACTCAACCGGCCATCGCAAACCTCAGCAAGGCATATATAAATAAGCAAACATCATTACTACACCCAATACATTTAAAGCTAGACACCAACCAAAACAGATGTAGTAATGATGTTTGATTATTTATATATGCCTTGCCGAGGTTTGCGATGGCTGGTTGAGTGCCTTGGGAGTTGTTTGCACATTGTGGGTGCTGAATGCGTCCCTAGCCAGCATTGTAATAACCGTCAATGGTTATATCACTAGCTTATATATTCTGAAAGAGGAGATCGGACCGAAGGTCTGTGTGGCATAATTGGCAAGGCATCTGCACGGTAAGCAGGAGTTGCGGGTTCGAGTCCCACTTTGAGCCGATTCTTTTCTTTCAGTAATTCTAAAATTCTTTAATTAAATTAAAATTATTAAATTTATCAAGAGATGGCACCTAACTCTAATGCCAAATTGTGTTTTAAATTATTAGTATTATAGCCGTTTCTAGCCTGATAATATTTGGCTTTGGTTGGTGTCTAGCTTTAAACGTATTGGGTATAGTAATGATGATTGATTATTTGTGTCAATGATGTAGAGACTTATCAAATATTGCATTTAGGAACTGCAATTGTATGTGTAGCAAACTAATACATAGTTGAATATTACAGTGAGTATATTAAATTTTGGCTACACTTTTTTGTTCTGTTATTTTAACTTTTTTTTTTTTTAAATAAATGTACTGTAATCTCTGAACATTAAATAACCCAACAAATATAATTTTAGAGAAAGTATTAATTTATTTATAAATGTTAGCTTTAATCATGTCTTTTGTAATAATGCAGTAATGCTGTAATATATATTAACACATTTTAAATTATTCTTGCCAGATACCCACGTCTATATTAACATATACAATAGAATAAAAATAAATAAAAAAAAAATCAAAGATTTGAGGTTAATACTAATCCACAGATTAGACTATCTTTTGTGTAATCTAATCTTATTACTTTAACAAGCAATTTGACTGTTAATTTAATTATTATTGGTTATGTCTGTGGCTACATCTGATGTTGACATACTGATTCAAATTATGGTTTTCATATAGTTCATTCTTGTAACTATTATTTACATTTATCAGTTCCAAAAGTAATATATGGTGTAAAAAGATGTATTGAGCAGAAGTTATAGAAATCAACTGTGAAAATTAAATTATTAATGTTGAAGATTAATTATATTAACAAGCATTAATAATTGTCACAAATGTTTTATTTGTGCATATTTTTAGTTTTATTTTATTTTCTTCGAAAAAATTAATTTTACATTGCGTTTATGTTAGAGTATATTATTCCATTATAAAAAAAATTGCCACTAATAAATGAAACAATTTTTTTTATTAGGGCTTGATGATTTATCAACTTATTAACAGAAAATGTACTTGCTTTAATGGATTGTTTAAAAATCAAAAATTTATTTTGTTTTTAAAAACAATCTATTATCTTTTTCATTGTTTTATATATATATATATATATAAATGAACGTGTGTGTCCCTATATTTCACTTTTCAGCCAAAACTACACAATGCACGTGAATGGTGTTTGTATGTGGTAGTAGCCCCAAGTCTCCATTCATGTACTATGATGGTTGAGTCTCGATAGCTATAAGGGTGCGGGAGATATGGGGTTGAAAGTGGTTGACTTCGAAGATTTTTTATTTCGATTTTAAAAATGTTCGAACCGTTTTAAATTCAAATTTGTATTCAGATTCAAATTGGTTCGATTATAGAATGATTGTAAACGTTCCAGAAAATTGATCAAATTGAAAATAGTTTGTTTGACTGGATGTAAAAATTCTCTAATTAGTCTGGAAACGGGAGACCTAATTTTTGCATTCTGTGCTATAAGGGTGTGGGAGATATGGGGTTGAAAGTGGTTGACTTCAAAGATGTGTAGCAATGGAAGTGTCAACAATAGAAGTGTTAACAATGGAAGTGTTAAGTAACAAAGGAAGTGTTAATATAAAGCGGCATGCAAGATTTACAGGCGGTTTTT
>NW_019384643.1:192710-257476 GCF_000671375.1 Centruroides sculpturatus | reverse complement strand
CGGTAATTGGTTCCAAGGCAGTAGTTGGCTTTATTATTATAATGTATCAGGATTTCGTAGAGTTGTTTGATTTTAATTATTGATGATCTTTAAAAATTTGCTGATCTTCCATCTACCTTTCAAACAATAGATAATGTACAGTGTGGAAAATGATTTTAGAATAAAAATATAAATCATTTGAACAATAATTTCCTAATTTTATGAAGGATTAATCACATCAATTTAAATCCAGTTTCTGTTGATTCTTGGGCTGTTACATTCACCCACATGGCTGATGGCTTGCATAAACTTAGCATAGGTAGGTAGGCTGCTGAAGAACTCAATAGCTTACAACCACTAGCAGCACATTATTGTGTAAGCTGCCATACCAATATGGTTATCTCCTTGCAAAACATATGTGAGTCATGTGCAAACCAGTAATACACATGACAATGCTCAATTAAAAAAACTGAACAAGAACAAGCATTAAGTTTTATTCTTCTTTGTCTCATGACTATTCGTTCATTTATTGTAGTATTAGTCTGATGTGTGTGTTTTTCTGTTTCATCCAGTTTTCAACTGCTTGTGAATTTTTTTCTGTTTTTATTATTCTGTGTTTACTTTTAAAGTCAAGTAGAAAGGCACTGGGAATTGGCACAGTATGAAAGATAGAAGAACATTACTAAGAAAGTGCTGCTCCATGTTAACCCATGTGGAGACCTGCATTCCTATTTTTATATAAATTTTGCATGTCATAAAAGAAATACAGTTTATATTCTTCAGAAACATATAATTAGCTAAATATTTATTTTAATATAAAATGTTAATTTTTTCAAATACTTATGTTTAGTTTATTATAGATAATTATAATGTTTTGTATAATTGTATATTAATTTATTGAAGAAAGAAATTTTATCAATATCTGTTATATGAAAATTTAAATATATATAGACTAATATATAAACTCTGTTATTTTTATAGGGAAAAATATTTATGGATAAATAAAATTAGAAGAATAAATATTCACATTTCCTTCTGAATTCTCTATTGTTATAAACATAATCTTCCAATTAATATAACATATTGTGTGATAGGATCCTCCTTTGGGAGATGAGTGGGCGTAAGTATTTAAAAATTAATCTATGTATGATGTAGAGATAATTTAATTTAAATGTAGAAATTTATAAACAGAAAAATGAATGAATTCTAAATAATTCATAGTCATACTTTTTATTAATGGTGTTGGTATAAAAAATTAGTTTTATTATACATTTTCAAAGTTGCCAGTAGCATTAAAGATATTGAATTCTTTATTTGATCAAATGTATTTAAAAATGATATTTATGTTAAAAGGCAGGAAAAATATTGAAATCTGGCAGTACTAAACATAGAATTTACTTATGATTTTATAATTATTGTTATACTATATTCAACGTAATACATCCCATGGATGTATTATGTTGAGTCTAACAACTTAAAATTATTGTGATTACTGAAAAATTAATACAGTAGACTGTTGATAACTCAAACATTCTCAACTTGAAATTGTTAACTGAAATTGTATTTTTTTGTCCTGACTAAATAGACAATGTATTCTGTTTTTTTTTTAGAAGTCAAAGTAGCTTTAAAATTACATTTCACTAATTCAAAATTTAAGATCTGAAGACTTTATTTCATGACTATTTTTGTGTTATTTTGCATTCTGAAGGAGATGGATGATGATATAACAAAGTTAAAGATTAGTATTATATAGAAGTATGCCTTTGATTGCAAAGGCAATGTAAAATGTCAAAATTTTAACATTTTGCACTTATGATCTTATTCTTAAATGTAGATTGTCAATTAAATCTTATCACTTTAAAATTGTTTTTTTTTTTTTTTTTTAATTTTTAGGCTTTGAAAATTTAAAAATGTAACAATTTCAAAATATAATGAAAACATTTGTGATTTGACAATGTGCTGAGTTGTCAACAAATCAAATTTGAGTTAATCTATATATTTAACTCTTCATTTGGAACTAAACATTCATACAATATAAATTTTACTAAAGTTTGAATTGTGCATGTTGACCATTTTCATTCAGAAACAGATAGAGATGGTAAACAAGAGTAAACTAAAGATTTAGTTGTTAGGAGAAAAGGTATGTCATGTACTGTGGAGGAAAGTAAAAAAGAAAGATTCAGAAATTGCAAAAAAAATTGACATTTCATTGAGAACTCTCTCTACATATCTAAAAATCAAGGAGAGGATTTTGAAAAGCTTCAATGAACAAATTCAGACAGAAAAGAAAATAAAGTACAAATGTCATTACTCAGATGCTGAAGTGATTTGTACAGTGTAGAGCAGGGGTTACAAAGTGGTCGATGTCAACCCCTGGGGGTCGATATAACATTATTGGGGGGTTGATGGTAAAATTGAAACTAAAAATCACAAATATAACTATACATAATATGTTTTTGAATATTGTTTCAATGATTTAATAGTACAGCATTTTGCAGATTTAGAAAATATTGATACCCCAGAATGGATAGTAGCACGATTTTCTGCTCAAATTGAAAATGTCAACATCAACTTGCAAGATGAACTTATTGAATTATTAGTTGACCTTGAAGCAAAAAAGTTTTTTAAAAATTTAAATTTGAGTAATTTCTGGACAAATATAAATTTAACCCAAAAATACACAAAACTTTGTGATATGGTAAATCCTTTTTTGCTGGCATTTCCAAGTTCATATATTGTTGAAGTTGATTTCAGCCATGATGATTCCATCTTAACCAAGTAAAGAAATAAGTTGAATGTGGAACTTTGTTGCAGTTTAAGACTAAAACTTACAAATTTTGAAAAAAAATACAGGTATACCTCGCCTTACATCGGTAATTGGTTCCAGGAGAGGCAACTTAAGTCGAAAAACGACATAAGTCAAATTTACTTGTCACTAGGCTAAACCACAAATACCATTCCCAGTTTTGTATTTTATTTATAAATGCATTTTTAATGGTTAATAAGAATCTATTTTTATGATTAATAAGAATCTATTTTAAGCTTACAAACAAATTTTAGTTTTCAATATAGTACAGAAAAAAGTAATCTAAATTTACGAATTCATGTACGTATAGTGCATTCTTGTAAATGTACAGTACATGTTTACAATTTGGCGATGTTTACAATACATCATGGACTTTTTATTTGTGAATGTTTACAATTTGGCAATGTTTACAGTACATTGCGGACTCTTTACTTGTGAATGTGGTTTGCTCTAAGACATTATAAAATAAGATGATTTTGTAAGGTTAAATAACAAATACAGTTATTAAAATTATTTTTCGANTTATTTGTTTTTACTTTTTTATTATTAAGTTTTTATATATGTTTTTACACATATATATTTATATTTTTATTTATTCATAACTTCAAAGACCTGGCTATCAACATTTGAAATATTTATTTTAGAATGTTTTAAAAACTTTTGTTCTGTTTGAATGCAACTGACATTCAATTTGTATTTTTTTCCTATGGTAGGTTGGTAAAGTACAGGGTGCTTATCAGTCAGGGAGTTTAGAAATGTATAGAGGACAGACAACCAGCCTTTCTATTTTATATATATATATATAGTAAATTTTAAATAATTAGAACTCGCATTATCTAAGTTATAACCAAATTTATAGTAATGTACTACTGTGCTGATGACTCATTGGGTCACCTATACTAAGAAGGTGTATAGAATGAGAGATAATTTCAATATTTCACCAAAGTTAACCCATCAGATGATATAAATATAGTTATAAGACAGTAATTGGCAACTTAAAAATGTGATGTCATTCTGTATGACATCACATTTTAAACATGGGAATAACTTGTTAACATTTCCTGATTCAGCAAAAATTCAAAAACATGTTCTGAACAATTTAACTTCAAAAATAAACTTTTATCTAGTCAAACATTAATTTGACCAAATCTTGAAAGTAATCTGCATTCAAAAGAGAAAAAAAACTAAATTTAATAAACAATTAATTACCTGAAACATTTGAATTAACAATCACTTCTAAAAATATTTCCAACACCTATTATTCTGTACTCATTTAATTTAGTAGTAATAAACCAATCCAAAATTTGCCTTAATAAAAATTAAAGAGACTTCTCTTTACAATTCATTTAGTTTTACAAAGTTAAAATATTATTATTAAAAAGCTTCCTCTTCCATTGAAACAATACAGCACAGCAACAGAACAGCAACCACACAACTATAAATTTCCTTTAATCACATTTCTCCATCTCGTGTGAACATTTCAAGCAATAATTAGAAAATCTTTAAAACATTTGCTTCTGAAATGCCTCAAGATGTTACCTATACAATATGCAGCAAATAAGAAAGTGTAGATGACATCAGAGCTCTCTTCTATCTGTCTGAAAAAGCTAGATACTTGTGTGATTGCTTAAAATAGAAGCATTTCTTTTTTATCAACATTTACAATGCAAATTTGATAATTTCCACTCTAAAAGCTATAATAGTTCCAATTTTTATCACCAAATACAGTTTCTAGATTGTAACCTTTGGATCAGAGAATTACTTGAAACTTGAAATTATGATAGATTGTTGTATGAAAGGTGTTGCATGTTATTGAAGATAGATCATTTGAATTTGCTGTGAACCTGCTAGTCATTTTCATTGCATCTAGCAGAGATGCAATGAAAATGACTAACAAAGTTTGGAATGAGGTTGCACAAAGCACCATGGCAAATTGATTTACAAAAGTAAGTTTCAGTCAACTAGCTTAACAATTTTTGAAATTTTGAATAAATTGGAATTTTCATCAGAATCCATCAGCTATAGCAAAGAAAAATGGGAAAATCTCATTACATCGGTGAGTGATGAAAAAGTATTATTTGAAGATTTTTTAACATTGAAAATGGCCTAGCTATCTGCAGACACTTATCTTAAGTCAAAGTCGTTGCTGAAGAAAACAAACAAGCAATGAAGATGAGAAAAAATAAATCTTGTGGACAAATATCATTTTCCTCATGTAGAGAAGCCAGAAAAAAACTGTAGAGACTGTAAAGGGAACTTTCTAGAAATTATATCATTCATAAAGCAGCATGCTTTTGAAGCAGTTGACTATATCAAAAATATTGTTGAGCAACAAAACATTGACAATAAACTTGTACAGACTTTTTCACTAATAGTGTCAATCTTTTGTTATTTTGTGCATATATGTATCCAAAATGTAATGTATTTAAATCTAACTATATTGTTTGTATTGTAATAATTATGATCTCAGTAAAATAATGGTAGTTTTCATAACTCAAAATTCATTAATTGGAAAATTTTTTGTTCCTTCCTCTTCAAGTTACTGAATTTACAGCATTATATATCAAACATAGCAATGTTTAATTATCAGCTCTTATTATATGTTTTAGCCATTTCAACTTTGTAAATAAATTTATTAATTTATTGCAATTGATATTCTTCATTTTAAATATTTAAAAATATATGCAGTAACTTACGGTAGTGTTGTCTAAGTAACTTGTAACATATAATTATCTGGTAATTATCAGTGTTGCTATTTGGATTAGTGATTAAATGCACATTAATAAATACTTTTTCGTATTAAATACTATAAATAATAACTTTTTTAAATTACTATCTTTGAATAATTTTTTTATAATTTATGTTTTCATTATATTTAGATTGACTATTGACAATTTATTGACTCTTATCATAATTAATTAAATTTTTATTTTCACATCATAATGACTGAATAAAAATATAGCATTTTTACATATATACATATATTCTCACTCTGCAGAGTTTATGCAATCTTGATGGGACACCCTGTAACTGTATATATATATATATATGTGTGTGTGTATATNGTAACTATATATATAACCCCTGTAACTATATATACATATATATGTATGTATATATATATATATATAGTTATAGGGGGTGTCCCATCAAGATTGCATAAACTCTGCAGAGTGAGAATCTTTGCTCTGAGTACATAAAAAAATAATCCAAGAACCATATCTATACCTCTACGACCTATAGTTTTCGAGTAAAATACTAAAGAAAAGTATGACATCACATTCAGTGCATAGTAAATAAGCTTTATTGGAAACATGAACACTGGTACTTGCATATGTGCATATGACATTCTGCTTACATAGGAAGATGCTCAAAGTTATCATTGCACGTATCAAGGCATGCATGCATATGCCATAGAATGGCTGACTGCATGCCTTTTGTGAACAATACAATTGCACATTGTATTGTTCACAAAAGTGAAAACAGCATGAAGACAGAAGCAAGTTGCTTTCTGTAGTAACTGGGATTTGATATATCAATTCCTTCAGATGGCTCCATAGGAAGAAATCCAAAGGTGTCAGATCTGGCGATCGTGGTGGCCACACAAGTGGACACAGCAACTTTGGGTATTCCATATCTAACCAATCATATACAGGAGAACAGAAATGCGCCAGTGCTCTATCATGCTGGAACCACAGGCCAATGAGGATATGTCATTGAGGAAACCAGTTAGTGCATCACAGCAAAATACTAAGTATGAATGTCCTGTTAGCCATTTTGGCAGCAGATATGGTCCAAAAATGCAACTGCTCAGTATTCAGGCCACACATTTACAGACCAGTGGACCTGTTGTCTCTGTGGGTGGATTGCATAAGGATTGAACTCTAACCACACATGACTGTAGTGACTGTGGAAGACTACAGAAAGCAACTTGGTTGTTCATCTTCATGCTGCATTCACTTTTGTGCACAACACAATGTGGGATTGTTTGCAGTCAGCCATTCTATGACATGTGCATGCGTGCCTTGATATGTGCAAGTACCGATGTTCATGATTCCAATAAAGCTTATTTTCTGTGCACCGGATGTGATGTCATACTTTTTCTTTCATATTTTTTTCAAATACTATGGGTTGTAGAGGTATGGTTGTTGGGTTATATTTTATATACTCCAAGTGTAGATTCTCACTCTGCAGAGTTTATGCAGTCTTGATGAGACACCTTGTATAGTAAAATCTCTAATCTTGAATCCTATCTATCTCAAACCCTTTCATAAGTCAAACAGGATTGTCAGTCTCAGTGAACACCTATAAGTATAATGTACTATTTTACTACTGAAGTTGAACAAAATTTCACATATCTCTGTGTTCTTTCTCCTTAAATCAAACTAGTCAAACTCAGCAGGTGCTAACTAGCCTAAGTTAATTAAGTTCCACAAATCCTTTTGGCACATTGTTTGATAAAGTACCTTTAATACCAATTGAATAAACAAGCCCAACATCATCATCATTAGAGTTGTCAGTTTAGCAGAAAATTTGCTAAGTCTTAACCTTCCTGTAATGTCAAGTGGATCAACAGTTATATGGTCCTCCTAGCAGAAATATGCAGAGAAGGGACACCATGGTAGCTAAACTTTTTTCTTTTAGTGTTTTGATTTTTAATTTTCGTTGGAGAATATGGATTTTTCTCATAATACATATTTCTATTTGGAGCAGTGTTCTTCATTTGTGGCAACTATCTTGAATTTTGTCTTCAACACTTCTTGATTCAGTCGTTTACATTAACATTATCTATTTGCTAACTGCCTAAATTTTCCTATAGATAATTTTTGTAATGTATTATGTAAAATTTGATTTTTTTAATAAACTCAGTGTAGCCTAGAGAGGTAACTTTGTGATTTAAATTCATGATATTACAGCTTCATATATTGTTCTAATAATGATTCAAATAAACATCATGAACTTAAATATATCATACAGTTGTATCTCTTATTCAATTGTTTTGTATTTTGCATCTGAATAAAAATTTTTCTATTTTTTATATACTTTCACATGTAGAACTCTTCATAACTCAAACTAGCCATTTTTTTTTGGTGCCTTCAAATTCAAGATTTAGAGGTTTTACTATATATATATTACATTCTTACATATGTAGCAAATTTCAATTAAAGGAGAACATAAAATATATCAGATTTCTTACTACTGCAACATGTTTATTTAATACTTTATTGCACTATAATACAATAAAATGATTGATACTTTTTATTCAAATATTTTTAGAATGTAACTATTCTTCTCTGAAAGTTGAAATAATTTGTTATGCTTTTTTGAAAATTGCACTTGTTATAAACCACAGTACTACTGCTAAAACCTTTAGAAATGCAGTATAATTTTAATTTTCAAATGTTTTCGGTTATCTTAAACAACCTTCTTCAAGATTAAAAAGAAACAAATTTCAATTTAAAAAGAAGTCAGACTTCTTTCAAAATTGAAATTTGTTTCTTTAAGATAATCAAAAACATTTGAAAATTAAAATTATACTGCATTTTTAAAGGTTTGAGCAGTAGTACTGTGGTAATAATCTGTTAGATAACTAACTGTGAATTATACTGTTATATTCTATGGATAGCCTATGGGTCATCTATATTTGAAAGATACTGCAGGTTAATGTACCTTACAAATCAATGACCAGTGTGCAAAGAAAAAACAAAATAAAAATTCACCACAAACATTTTTCAAAAATGTTCATGGTAAATTTTCATTTTGTTTTTTCTTTGTACGCTAGTCATTGGTTCATAAGGTACGTTGTTGACTATATTCCGATATTGTGTGTTGTTGTTTAATACTGCAGGTTATGCAATCGGTTAGATTATATGTTGATTTTAAATTCCAGTCATGAGTTAAAATAAAAGAACATTACAGTTCAAACAAATATTAAAATTATTGACTTGTGACAAAATTCTAAAAATAATTTGATGTAAAATCCATCTAATGAATAAAGCGATAATCACAAATACATCACACTAACCTTATTTAGCTTTGCAATTCATTTTTGAAACGTAACATTAATGTTTTTCGTCCACCCTAGGACCTTCTTCAGGTGAAGTTCTATAAATAATTTTTCTGATGTGATCTGAGTTTGATTTAGCTTCTGATTCTCTTCAGATCACACCAGAAAAATTATTTATAGAACATCACCTGAAGAAAGTCCTAAGGTGGACCAAAAACGTTAGTGTTATGTTTCAAAAATTAACTGCAAAGCTATATAAGGTTAGTGCAACGTATTATAATTTGATGTGTTAATAAAATTAAAATATTAATTAAAACAAGCAAAACTTGTGATGAAATCTTCTTTAAAAGGTTACAATATTGTGAACAAAATTAAACAGAAAATGGTTTTAATATTGATTTAAAAAATTTTTTTGCATTTATTTTATTATTATTATTAATGTATTATTAGTGGGCAAAGAAAATTGGCCATAAAATAAAAACAATAAATTGTATATATTTATTTTACATTTGATTTACATAATTGGGACAGTTTATCTGCAATTGAATTATGGGGAGTGTTCAGTTAGTACAGAAGTGGAGCAGATTATATAAAAGTTTTGTATTTGTTCTTGCAATTTTCTATAGGATTATATGCTAGCATGGGTTATCTGCATGAAATTACATTAATTATGATATATAAATTGATCTGTATATATGTAAAAAAGAAATATCTTTCTGTTTTAAGGGGAATTTCATGAATGAATAAATGGGAGCTAACTAATTAGCAGAAACTAATAACTCCCTTGTTAGCTCCTTTCCAAGATAAATGTATCATCTATTAAATGATCTGCCAAATATTGGGCTATAATAAGTCTAATTTAATAATTAGATGTAAATAATTTGACTAGAGATAGGCAGTTATGCTCGTATATCATGATAATTTTAATAATTATAATACAGTAGAGGGTCATTTATCCGAAAGCTGGTTATCCGAAACGTCCGTTATCCGAAAGCATTCCAGTCAGCAAATTTAAATTTTCGCTAGTGCTGTGGCACTGCAATCTTCGGCTATTTCTCGGGCTACTCAAATATTTTACATTTTTGATACTAAATTAACATCTGAAGTATAATTTTTTATTGTTTTTATATTTTTCAATAAATTTATTTTGTTTGTACAAAATAAAAAAATAAATTTTAATGATACAATAGCCATGATTGTTATTATAAAAATTTTCATTAGGCTTAACATCAACGAAAATTCAACGCAAAGCAACGGAGAAAAATTTCAACATGGGATGAATTAATATATTTTTTCGTACATGATTTGTTATCCGAAAAATAAGTTATCCGAACCACCCCAGTCCCCAAGTGATTTGGATAAACGACGCTCTACTGTAAATTAATTATAATTTAGAATTTCTGGAAGAAAAGTATTGGCCTGGAGCAGGACTCAAACCCACATCTACTTACTGTGAGGATGCATTGCCAATTATGCTATTGTTATATCTGAAGTTAATGGCTCTGGGCAAAGATTGGATGGAGGTCTGAGTAGTGTAGTTGTCAGCACATCTACACATTAAGCTAGTAGTTGTGGGTTCAAGTCCATTCCAGACTGATTCTTTTCTTCCAGAACATTAAATTATAATTAATTATAATTATTAAAATTATCATAAGATGGCAGCATAACACCTACCTCTAATCAAATTATTTACATCTAATTATTAAATTTGCCTTATTATAGCCTAATAGTTTGGCAGATTGTTGGCATTATTAAAAATCAGTTTGAGTTGTTTGTGTAGCCAATCATCTTAGGTATAAAGTATAAAAAGAGGTATATGTTGATTTTAATTACAATTAAAAACTTCTCAAACAGCTTTACTTACAGTCACTGAGTGTGTCTTTAGAAAATGTGAAAAAACCTTTGTGCATGACAGATATGTTCATCGGACATCATGCTTTTCCCCGAAACCAACAAAGACAATCAAATATATACTTCACATTAATTCCTACATGGTTATTGTTCCTTGTTTTTTTGTTCAATTCATGCTTTAAGTGATATTAAATGTTTTTTTATTTCTTGAAACCTGATAAATTTCTGATAATTATCTCCTATCTATACAATGCCATTCATAGATCTTTGATAGTTAAAACACACAATGTGATAATTATCAGATTATCAGCACAAAAACCTTTCTCACTAATTTCTAGCCTTATTAACTGGAGTACAAACGTTTTCGGCCTTCTTAATAGGCCTTCCTCGGGTACACTGTGGAGCGTCGGTTAGAAGAAGTTTAAATGCTGCCAATGTTTACCCAGGTATCGTCTTACCAGTGACGTCATCGTCGATGATAGGTATACGATACCGAGGGCGAAAAATACATGCTTTTGGTAAAGAAGGGAGGTGTGCAGATAGGATACTTGCTAAAGTTGGGGAAAAAGATTTAGCAAGTATCTTAGCAAGTATAAACTTTAACTCCCAACTTTAGCAAGTATCCTATCTGCACACCTCCCTTCTTTACCAAAAGCATGTATTTTTCGCCCTCGGTATCGTATACCTATCATCGACGATGACGTCACTGGTAAGACGATACCTGGGTAAACATTGGCAGCATTTAAACTTCTTCTAACCGACGCTCCACAGTGTACCCGAGGAAGGCCTATTAAGAAGGCCGAAAACGTTTGTACTCCAGTTAATAAGGCTAGAAATTAGTGAGAAAGGTTTTTTGTGCTGATAATCTTAGAAATAGTTCTAGCTACATATGCATAGTAGTGTGATAATTATCATTGTAATAAACTGTAAACTCATTACTATAAAGTGAATTTTAATGACAAAATAATTTTATACATATAAAATGATACTCCTAGCTTGACTGTGCAATATTTTGTTTTGTACACATCAGCATTACTTTCTGCCAGTTTTTCAAATTAAAACTAACAATCACACCATTACTAATTCACTTTATTTACTTAATTCAATTCAATTAAGCCAAACTTCTTCCAGATTATATTGGGCTATATTACAGCTATTATTAATAATTAAATGCTAAGTAATTTAGCCTATAGGTAGAAATTAGGTGTCATCTCATTAAATTTAATAATTATACTTAAATTAATATTTTTACATTAATTTAGAAGGTTCTGGAAGAAAAGAATCAGCCCAGAACTTGAACCTGCAACTGCTGCTTACTGTGCTGCTAGTTATGCTATGTATTTGATATGGTTATATCTAAATTAATAGTTCTGAAAATGAAGATTGGACAGAGGTCTGGGTGGCGTAACTGCCAATGCATCTATTATACATGGTAAGAGACAGTTGCAGATTCGAATTCCGCTCTAGTCCAATTCGTTTTTCTGGAACCTTCAAAATTAATTATTAAAATATTAATTTAATTATAATCATTAAATTTGTCAAGAGATGGCACCTAACACCTACCTCTAGATCAAATTACTTAGCGTTTAATTATTAATAGTAGCTGTAAATTATAACCTGATCTAATCTGGCAATCATTTGGTTTTAATATGACTATCAGGATTACATGTGTTTATATTTCAATTATTTAATAAAAAAAATTGTATATAAAATGACTATAACAACATTAATAATAAAGACTATAATTAAAAAATGAATAACTTGAAGATTTATTAACATGTTTTTTTAATATCAGATTTGATCAAACCAGAATTATTGTCTTATTTACTTACCTTGTTTAGTTAGTGTTGGTTATTATTATTAGTTTAGGTGAGCCACAAAGTGATAACAATGAGTGCATTCTACTGTTGTATAGATTAAAAATAAAATCTCATTCAGATTTTGTAATGTAGATTCACTGTAAATATTTATTAATTGATTCTTTCTTAATTGTTAAGATTGTCACATCTTATCATACACACTTATTTGATAAAGTATAATATTTAATGTAATATTAATTTAGTTGTGTTCATCTTTATAAATGTTGAAAGTAACTCTATTTTATATATTATCTTGAGTTTGATCTGTTTTGTTTTGATGTGTTATTTCCTATAAAATAGCAATTTAAAATTTGAGTTTTTTCATACCTGATTATTAATTTTCCTTAATTAATATAGCCCAATAGAAAATCCTGCAGATTATTTGAAACAGAATAGGTATTTTTCATATCTCTAAAATATAGAAATATACAAAATAAATTTTAATAATATTTAAAAATAAAGGAAATATGAAAATTTTCATTGATGTTTAAAAAAGTCAATCTAAGTTCTACATATTTTTCCAGCAGTGGAGTAGATGATTTATGAAAATTTTTGACTTCTTCACTGGTCTGCTTCAGGTCTTATTTTTAAAAAATTGAATGCCTTGATGTTCTAAAACATATAAAGTAGCAGCCTTTAGACTGTTAGTCAAGAGAGCATTCACACATTGTTCTAACATAAATGACTCCTAGACACTTAAAAGGTATAGCAATAGCTCATGGGTATTCCAAAAAACTTGTTCAGAAACTAGCAAATATATATATTACTGTAAAATACAGGGCCAAGGGAACAGTATGGAAAACACAGCTTAATCTTCAATTAAGCATGTAATAGTGGACAGTACTGCCATTAGTGCCAGGCAAGTGGGACACTTTCCCAGCGCTCTGCTCTTAAGGAATTTATTTATTTATTTATTTATTTTTTAACACTATCCTGCCTTTTTACAGTAATTTGGGCATATTGCTCCTTAGGAAATACATTGAACTGCAATAATCTCTGTACCATATTTAGGCATTTATAGCAGAGAAAATGGCAATAATTTTAAAAGAACTTAACATTAAAGTATTTAATAATATTAATAATATAAGTTAGTGTGCAAATTGTTAATTTTTTTGCACACCTTTTACTTATTTATTATAGATAAGTTTAGTAACATCACTATTAAAGAATATTATTGGTTTCTTAAAATCAAAATTAGTAGGAAATGAAATTTGTGCAAAATGCAACATTCCTCTAGTATTTAAAGAAGCCAAATCAAGAAAACAAAAACATTTATTTGATTATAAAGAAATGAATAAATGTACAGTATAAATACTCCTGAAAGAATTTTTTTTTGCAATAGAAGATGGAGGAATAATCTTTGTAGAAGAAAGATTAAATAAATGGAAGAATACATTGCCATTTATGGTTTCCTTTACAATATTGCTATATTAGAAAGCAATGAACAAGGATGATCTTAAGAAGCATTGTATGGATTTAGATGTTAGCAGTGAGGAATAGTGATAATTGGGGTATAAATGATGGTGATTTATATAATGAAACTAAAACATTTTATGCCATGTGCTGCAATGATATAACTAATGTGGCTTCGTTACAATGTATAAATATGCTGTTAAAACTGCATGATTTCTTCTCAAATCTAACTGTTGTAATTAGAACACAAAATATGTGAAAAATTAGATTTTGACAATATAATTAAGGATTTTACTGAAATCAGAGCATGTAGAATAATTTTTGTGATATAATTATTTTTTAGTAATATTTTTCCTAAATTTTATTTCTGAATTTTTTACAACTTAGATACATTATATAATTTAAAAATTACAATCTATACACTACTAAAACACTGAAATTAGTTGGTTGGTTGTAATTAAATACAGAAAAAAATGGTGAAAAATACTGCCACATTTTTAAGAATCCCATATCTGAAACAAAATGAAACAAGTTTGATTAAAACTGAGGGACAGATTACTGGGTTTTTGTCATTTTTTTTTTTTTCCTGCTGACAATGTCATTCCATGTGACATCACTTTTTAAAGTTACTGATTACATTCTTTTTAAATTTACGTCACTCTGCTGACAGAATGTTTCCATAGAACACTTTTTATTTTGTATATGTCAGATTTGACAAAATGGCCATACTACCCAAGGAAGGCCCTGAACAAGGCAAAAACATTTGCACAAAATCAAGTGCTGGAGTAAGTACCAAGGTTTCTGTGCAAATTATTGATAGATAATGCAAGTTCTAATTATTTAAAATTTATTATTTAATATATAAAATAGAACGACCCTCTGTCCATCCTTTATACACTTCTAAGCCTGTGACCAATACACAGTCATATTTTGCTGATCTTCCTCAGGAAAAAATACAAATTGAATGTCAGTTGTATTTGAATAGAACGAAAATTTTAAAAACATTCTAAAATAAATATTTTGAATGTCAATTGCCAAACCTTTGAAGAATAAATGAAAATATAAAGACATGCATCAAAACAAATAAAAATAAAACGCCAAGTACAAATAATAATATACGAGGACAAGTGTTTATTTTATCCCTAATGCATAATCTGTGAGTTCATATAATGTCACTTCATGTATATTTCAAAAAGGCTCTCTAAGCAATGAGTTACCGTGTCAGCTCTCACCTTGCCCCATGTGACCCAGTTTGGAGTTTGAGGTTTATTTCCATGGATGTATGTATCCATAAAATGGTACTGTTATGTATTAGTGTCTTCTAACTTATGTAAATTTTAAGTAGTAAGTGACCCAGTGGGTCACTTACTACTTAAAATTTGACCTAGTGTAGTTTTATTATTGTATTTTTTGTATATCTAGATTAAAGAAATATCTTTGTTTTAAATTTATTTTTTAAAAATAAAACTGTTGTAGAAATTATATAATGTGTATTTTTGAAGGGGCTCCACATTTCAAAATTGACCAGGGCCCTGTGGTTGCTAGCAATGGCCCTGGTAGTAGACTACTACCCTCTACTGAGATTCATTTTTAGGGAAATTGACAAATATTTGTGGGTAAGCATTAGTTACAAATGTGATTAGTCAGTAAATAGATTATTACAGCACAATAAAGATCAGTTAGATATCCAAAGAATACAGGCATTTAATGTGTCCACATCTATGATAATAGCTTTAAACGTACAATAGTATGCATAGGAACCACAAGCCAATCACTTTTAGGTGTGATTAAAAGATCATAGATATAATATCAAACACAACAAACAAGTCATGACATTAGTCTTTTAAGCCACAAAGTCTGAAGTGACAGTGAACCTAGAGGAAACTAAAGTAATCAGTCTTTGATGAAAAACATACCAGAATTGTAGTAATCCTGAAGACTTATAAAGCATCCAAAGACAGAAATTGTGTCAATGCAAAAGATTGTGAGATGTCATCTGCATTGCAAATATTTTATGATAAGTGGGGAGAATAAAGCCAAAATATAAAAGCTATATAATTTTATAGACCTCACTAAGAAATTGGTGTCGACCAATAGTGATTTTTGATTTTAATTTTGGAACATATTAAGGCAATTACATAATTTAAAAAGATTCCAATACATTTTAGAACAAGTCATTCCATTTTTTTTAATAAGAAGTTCCAGTTAGATCTGAAGCTGACTAGTGAACATAGTTGAAAACATTTGTAAATCATCTACTCTACTTCTGGAAAAGTACTTGGATTAACCTTTTCTTGAACATAGATGTAAGTTCCAGCTTTTGGAAATTGTCATTTAAAATTTTCATAATTTTCTGATGCTGCAGATGGTCTGAAGAGGGTACAAATGTTTCATACTGAATATAGTATTTAATAACCCCAAAAAGCAGTTTCTTGGATTAATTTAATGTATTTTGGTGTCAAGTTTTATTGCATTACCAGACAAGATAAGGTTTTATGAAAGTATAGTTGGAACAAAGTATTTTTATTTGAATTGCTTTATTCTTAGTCTTTAAACAGTGTTATAAAATATACTTTCACACAAAAACCTTCGTAACTCCAGTGATACTTGCTTCATACATCAGCGAACGTTTTCGACCCCATCCGGGTCTTCATCAGGCTATGTTTATGAGGAATTCGAATATGTATGGAACAGAACATTAAAACGAACTTTAAGCGATTCAAAATTTCGAAAAACAAACTTAAGAATAAACACGGAAAGTTGCGCACGCGCAACCACTCATTTGCGAAACGGTGAACACAACCAAAGTAGGAAACACAACAAATCAGTTACGGGGGTGGTTNAAAAAAAAAAAAAAAAAAAAAAAAAAAAAAAAAAAAAAAAAAAAAAAAAAAAAAAAAAAAAAAAAAAAAAAAAAAAAAAAAAAAAAAAAAAAAAAAAAAAAAAAAAAAAAAAAAAAAAAAAAAAAAAAAAAAAAAAAAAAAAAAAAAAAAAAAAAAAAAAAAAAAAAAAAAAAAAAAAAAAAAAAAAAAAAAAAAAAAAAAAAAAAAAAAAAAAAAAAAAAAAAAAAAAAAAAAAAAAAAAAAAAAAAAAAAAAAAAAAAAAAAAAAAAAAAAAAAAAAAAAAAAAAAAAAAAAAAAAAAAAAAAAAAAAAAAAAAAAAAAAAAAAAAAAAAAAAAAAAAAAAAAAAAAAAAAAAAAAAAAAAAAAAAAAAAAAAAAAAAAAAAAAAAAAAAAAAAAAAAAAAAAAAAAAAAAAAAAAAAAAAAAAAAAAAAAAAAAAAAAAAAAAAAAAAAAAAAAAAAAAAAAAAAAAAAAAAAAAAAAAAAAAAAAAAAAAAAAAAAAAAAAAAAAAAAAAAAAAAAAAAAAAAAAAAAAAAAAAAAAAAAAAAAAAAAAAAAAAAAAAAAAAAAAAAAAAAAAAAAAAAAAAAAAAAAAAAAAAAAAAAAAAAAAAAAAAAAAAAAAAAAAAAAAAAAAAAAAAAAAAAAAAAAAAAAAAAAAAAAAAAAAAAAAAAAAAAAAAAAAAAAAAAAAAAAAAAAACTGCCACGGAAGACATGCTTACATATATTGTAAGATATTGTAAAAATACTGTAAAAATAATATATGTACTGTAATTGTAATTTCAATTATTTAATGTTTTTCTATGTTAATTTAACTGGCTATGCAAAGCGGTGCCAGACATGTAATACTTCGGCATTACGTAAATAAAAGAGTTGTTGTGTGTGTGTTTTCCAAATGATAATAATATCATCAACATATCTCCTGTACAGGAGGATGTTGGAAATATACACGGGGATGATTTGATGTTCCAGTCTCCTGATCACCAGCTCACATAAATCGCCCGAGAGAGGGCTCCCCATGGGGACGCCCCGCTTTTGGAGGTAAATTTTGTTATTAAAACAGAAGAAGGACGAGTAACACAATATGTGCGCTAACTCCAAGATGTGTTTTCGATGCGCGGAAGCGCCGGTGTAGGTGAGTAATAAATCCCGGAACCCGCAGAAGCACGGCTGGATTTTGATCGACGGATATAAAGAAACAAAATCAAGAACCGTGATACAAGTAGAGTTGGTTATGCTAATATTCCTCAAGGTTTCAATGAGCTCGACCGTGTTCTTGATAGCCCACGGATAATTGTTTATCCTGTCTCGTATGTGTTTGTGTATCGCAGTTTCTAATGCCCTAGTAGGCGATCTAGCCTTATCAAGGACCGGCCTAAGAGCCGGTGGATCTTTATGGGTTTTGGCAAAGGCGAAAAGCCTAGGTGTGTCGGGAGACGCCACCACTGCCCTATTGAACCCCCATTCTCTAGCAAACCTTGTTTGTGTGAACCGTTTTATGCGTGCCTGTAACCTATTGACGTATCCATCATCAGTTTCTTCACAGTCAGTGTCCTTGATGTATCCTTGCATCATAGAAACATACGTGTTTTTCTTCATTAAGACCAGAGACTTGGTTTTGTCCGCTCTGATGACCACAATGTTTTGCTCAGATAACCATTTCTTAGATTTACGTATTAGATTCCAGAACCGGTCACGACGCTTCCGATTGTTGGTTTCGCAAATCTTGATAGTAGTCTTCCACCTGTAATATTCTTTGTGGACGTCCGGCAACCCTGTGATGAGATGTTCCACGTCGGGCATTACTTTTTCCGGTTGTATGACACATTCCCCAGGGGCATACATGGGGCCATGCTCCAGCGCACGGACGAGATACGTTGGAGGGGAAATGTTGTCCCAACATAACAACGAGAATTTATGTAAAGGTACATTGGGCCTCTGTTTACCCAAGATCCACTCCAGTTTTTTATGATATCGTTCGTAAAGGCCTTTTTGAAGAATTTCCTGGTAGACGGCCACCCTCCTGTTGAGTTCTTGTAAGATAGCAGGATTTTCCTGATGTAGCAGATTCTCCAGGTTAATCAAGTTATTGAGTTTAGAGAACACCGTTCTTCGGACCGATCGTATCGCTTTCCTTAAGCATAATGCACGTAGCTTCGGCAGTAGAGAATCGCATCCACTCGGAAGTCGAATCCGATAAATAGACATAGGGAATACCTTTTTGTTCCTACACTCCAGAAGAAATTCCAGTTTAGTCTTAGCCCTAGTTAGGGCTAACACCAACTTCTTGTACGAATTAGCCGGCATAGCTTGTTACATAAGAAAATAAACTATTCTTACACACCAGAGGAAAATATACTTTCACACAAAAACCTTCGTAACTCCAGTGATACTTGCTTCATACATCAGCGAACGTTTTCGACCCCATCCGGGTCTTCATCAGGCTATGTTTATGAGGAATTCGAATGTGTAGGGAACAGAACATTAAAACGAACTTTAAGCGATTCAAAATTTCGAAAAACAAACTTAAGAATAAACACGGAAAGTTGCGCACGCGCAACCACTCATTTGCGAAACGGTGAACACAACCAAAGTAGGAAACACAACAAATCAGTTACGGGGGTGGTTTCCCTCATAACAAAACTTCCACGCGCCCGATATCCCGACTGCATCCCTGGAATTAATACACGTGCCGCGTAAACCTGCTTTATATATTTCCAGAGTCTCCATGGCCCTCAGTTGATCCGTACGATGAGAGATCCTGATCATACGGGCCCTTTGTAAGTCAGCCGTGATTCCCGGTTCCGTGGCAACCCTTGATAGGGCGGTGGTGTGTTTTTTATTGTCAATATCGTATTTATGCTCCCGAAGCCGTTTGTGAAGGGAGCGTTTGGTTGATCCCACATAAACCAAACGGTTGTTAAATCTGTCATCCCACATGGGGACGGTATACACCCCCGGTGCGTGTTTCAAGTCAATTGCATCTTTTCCGTTGCGAAGCAAGTTGTAAACGGATCTAGGCCTACTGTACGCTATCTTAGTCCTGGTGANCAACTTTCCGTGTTTATTCTTAAGTTTGTTTTTCGAAATTTTGAATCGCTTAAAGTTCGTTTTAATGTTCTGTTCCATACACATTCGAATTCCTCATAAACATAGCCTGATGAAGACCCGGATGGGGTCGAAAACGTTCGCTGATGTATGAAGCAAGTATCACTGGAGTTACGAAGGTTTTTGTGTGAAAGTATATTTTCCTCTGGTGTGTAAGAATAGTTTATTTTCCTAGTGTTATAAAAGTTTGAAAGAGATTTTAAAGTTATTTAAAAATGATTCAAATAAAATGTCTAAGTTGTTATATATATTTTATCTTCCAAATACATTAAAAATTATTGTAATTATTTACTGTTATGTTTTTAAATGTTAAAAATTATAAATATAAATATTTTCATTTAATAAAAACACACCAGTATTCCCAACAATATTTAATATAGTGTGTGTTTTTGTTTGTATAAATTGGACATGTACAATATATAACCTATTAAAGAGCAGAACACCAAATTTGAATTTTTAAACAGCCAAGGTTTGGTCACATGCCTTACAAAGAGAATGTATAGGGTTGAAATGAAAGTTTGTTCAGGTATTTACATAATTGCTTATTTGTGTTGCCTCTGTTCTGTTTATCAAGTTTTAACTTGTTTAGGTGGGCATTACATATATTTGCATATTTAATACAGAAGTCTAGTTACAGTTATTTTTTAAAATTCCATTATCTTTTAAGAAAAAAAAAACACATTAAAATGGAAGATAAGAAGGTGCATTTTCAACATTTCATGTTCTATTATTCCCGAAAAGGAAAAAATGCAACAAAAACTTGAAAGAAAGTGCTGTATATGGGAAGGATCCAGTTACTGAAAGTAGTTACTGGAGTTATAATATACTCCGTGTTCCATAAATTTAACAACATATCCCCTTTAATCTCTGCCACAGCATACTATCTGCAGCACTACATCAATACAGCTATAGCCCCTTTAATTAGAAGGTTCTTTCTGTTGCCTTCCACACAAACCACTATCAATGTTGAACTTACTGCCATTCGCTCAGCAGTAAAAGCGGCAGGTTATACTAATTCCAAATATATCCTGAACAAAGTTAAAAGATCTCTCTTTCCCGCCACCACTTTACACATCCCAAAGGAATGCACAATTGTCCGTCCCTCATTACCGTTCTGTGGCCACATCACTGCCTGCATTTGCCATACTTTTAGACAATGCGCTATTTCTGCCAGTCACTCTGTGACCAAATCTCAGGAGGCTGCTATGCAATGACAGGGATGCTACTTCCATACTAGAGGTCTGGGATATACTCTCCCATTGGAAAACACAATATTTCGTATTCACACCCACTACATAGGAGTGACAACCAGAATGTTATCTTGCTGTATCTCCGAACACCAACATTCCATCAGGGCAGGCAGGTGTGACACTGAGCTAGCAAGGATGTTGTTACAACACCAACACACCCTGCTATGGCACCGTGTGGTGATGCTCAGGTATTGCAATCAGAGGAACCTGGTGTGTGTTTGGGAGGCCCTCCTTACCATTTTACTAAATCCGTGCAACTCCCCATGCTTGAGTTGCCTGCTGTGTGGGTCAGCTTGTATAAAAGATTAAAACATCGTCTCCAGTTCTAAAAAACTAATACTGTTAGTTTTAATTAAAAATCTTTGTTCGAAAAAATTTTATTTGAGATTGTGTCTGCCTGAGGACAACATTTTATAGCAGTCGAAAGCACTTGCAAATATAGTGATATTTATACGTAATTAACACCTATGTGATAATATGTTTTCTTGTTTAGCCAAAGATCAGCATGAAATCCAACCCTTGAATTCAATAATGTAGTTACTGATCAAACATGCTAGAAATGGTATACAAAATTTAGGACAGGAGATTTTTCTCTTGAGGATGTCCCTTGGTCATGATGGCTCTCATCCATAGATGAATCCGTAGTGGCTTTAATCCAAAATGATCAGCATAGGATAACACAAGAGATAGCAGACACCTTTAAAATATCTCAAACATCTGTTGTCAGATATTTAACTAGCCTCAGATACACTTTCCTTTATGATGATTGGTTCCCCATCAGTTAATTGAATGAAACCTTATTGAGCATGTTTCTGTTTGTGATTCACTTTTAAAATGCAATGAAGATGATCCATTTTTAAAGCAATTAATAACAGGTGATGAAAAATGGATTGTTTACAACAATATTTAATGCAAGAGATCTTGGAGTAAGTGATCCTTCAGTAACACTGGTTTGCATCCCAGAAAAGTAATGATTTCAGTTTGGTGGGATTGGAAAAGGGTTGTTTATTATGAGCTTTTATTTAGCAAGAAAACAATTAATTCCAATAAATATTGTCTCCAACTGGATGAACTGAAGGCTGCAGTGTTTGAAAAATATCCAGAACTTGCAAATTGATGGGGAGTGGTATTCCATCATAATAATGCAAGGCCACACATATCATTGAACATGTGCCAAAAACTTCTAGACTTTGTCTGGAATGTTTTGTCACCCTGCATATTCTCTGGATATTGGCTCCCTCAGATTATCATTTTTTTCATTCATTGCAGAATAATTTAAATGATATAGAATTTCAATCTTTAGAAAGTATCAAAAGTCACATTGATAATTTCTCAATCAGAAGCCCATCAAATTCTACACAGATGGAATTATGAAACTACCCATCAGATGGCATAACATTATTGAACAGAAGGGTGAATACATTGTGGATTAAAGGTTTTTATTTATTCCAAAATAGTATATTTTATTTCTCTCTAAAACTGAACAAACTTTAGGTTCAACTCTACATATCATAGAAATAAGTGAATAAAAGTTACATAATTAATAAGTTTATTAATCAGAATAAGAATACTTTGGTTAATAAACTTGAATCAAATTATTCTTATTTTGATTAATAAACTTGAGCGCACACATATAGTTCAAACCATGTTCTCCACACCATTGACAATTGCCCAATTCCTTGAAGTTGATTAAATATTTTTGGTGTTTGTTTAACTGGTTTGGTGTACTGATATATTAATAATAATTTCCAACTATTAAGATGTTTAATATATGTTTTCATTAATTTTTTTAAATTTTTATGTAGGGAAAAGTGGTGAAGAAATTTACGTTATTGCAAAATATGATTATTCAGCCCAAGGCAGTCAAGAATTGGATATACGTAAAAGTGAAAGATTAGTACTACTTGATGACAGTAAGCATTGGTGGAAGGTCCAAAATTCTAAAAATCAGTCTGGATTTGTACCCTCCAACTATGTGAAGCGGGAAAAACCTTCTATATTTGATAGTATAAGAAGGAAAGTAAAAAAGAAAAATGAAGTCAAGATGTCGCCCACTGCCTCTCCTGTTACTACAAAAGAAGTTGATGTTAATGTCAATTCTCCAAATAATACTTCTCCTAAAAATCACAGTTATTCACATGTAGCAGCACTTGTAAAATATAATTATGATGCTCAGCAGTCAGATGAAGTTTCATTAGTGAAAGGAACTAAGGTTTTAGTAATGGAGAAATCTAGTGATGGATGGTGGAAAGGTGAATATAATGGTTGTATTGGATGGTTTCCATCTAATTATGTTCAGGAAGAACAAGATGATTTAAATGAAGGTAGTCACAATTATACACCAGCAGATTCTGCTTGTAGCACGTTGCAGGGCAGCTATTGTCTAGATGTGGTAGTAGCATTATATTCATTTACATCCCAAAATGAAGAAGAACTGAGTTTCCAAAAAAGTGAACATTTAGAGATCATCGATCGGCCTGCCAATGATCCAGATTGGTGGAAAGCACGCAATCATATGGGTGAAATAGGCCTAATACCAAAGAATTATGTTCAGGTTATAACACGGGATATCGACGGAACAGAATCTTCAGGTTCAAATTCCTCTAAGAAAGGGTTTGGAAAATGTAATTTTTCTGATAGGGCAGATTTAAATAGTCTACAGAAAGATTTAGCTAACTTATCATTAGGTGCCAGCAGTAGCTCACCTATGGTGAAATTAAAGATGGGTACTGGAAATATTACCAAACCTGATCTTAGTGGTAAGACATGGTATTATGGAAATATAACTCGCAGTCAGTGTGATCAAATGCTTACTGAATTGGCAGAAGATGGAGATTTTGTTGTTCGTGATAGTGAAACTAATGTAAGTATTAAAGTTCTACCATTATTAAATACATAGTAATATTATATGAATTTACTTGTATAAAAGAAATTAAACAAGCAAATTATATAAATGCAGTTATAATAATTATTTATAAAAAAATTGAGAAAATAAGAAACTGTATTTTTAAAATTTTGTTACTTTCAGGTTGGAGATTATTCTGTGTCATTAAAAGCTACTACAAAAAACAAGCATTTCCGCGTTCATGTTGAAGATGGAGTATTCTGTATTGGGCAGCGCAGGTTTAACACATTGGATGAACTGGTTGAACATTATAAAAGAGCTCCTATTTACACCAGTCCTAGAGGAGAGAAATTGTATCTAGTAAAGCCTTTTCAAAGACCATGAGTAGTGTGAAATGTTAGTGATAATTGTAGTAACTGCATATTCAGCTACTAGTTCATGCACAACTATTATCTCCATCATGTGGTATAAATACTCAGCTTCAGAACTGATTTAAGAGAGACTGCTTATCTTAATTGTTTGTCTGCATGTTAATACAGTCTATTGTATATAAATATCTTTATCAAAGAAAAAAAATGGCAATTTAATGGTGCTGGAAAAATATTTGTCAATAGACATCTTTCATTTACAGAAAATGCACCATTTGATAAAAGTGCATTTTTATGGTGTAATAATGAAAACAAGAATTGCAAGTTAGTATATAAGCTGCTGTGATGGATCATTAATGCATTGATAAGTAATAGAGGCAACTTTAAAAATGGTTTCGAAAGAATTTATTTATTGATTTTGATACTTTTAGTAAAAAGTTCTTTTCTGCTAATGATAGATGTTTTAAATTTATCATTAATGAAAATTTATTGCAGCTATTTTTATGATTCTTCCCACTTTTACCTTACATTGTAAATTAATTTGTAAATATTTCAACTATTCATCAGTCCTTTCTGATTATATCATTTAGAAAATTCCTGTTACTATTAAATATTATAGTTTTATTAATTGATGACGGCNAGTCAGTCTGTTAAATTGAGAGCCTATTGTAATAAAAAGAAAATACACTACTTCTATTTAAATATTTTAAGATTTCTTAGTTTAAATAGTCAAAACTTACATTAAAAATTTTATTTAATTTAATAGAACTTTGTTCTTTTAAAATAATAATAATAATAATTTACAAACTTTTTGAAGTAATCAATGCATGTTTAAATGTATGAAATTGATGGAATGATAACATTTTTAACCTGGTTAATGGTCAGACATGAAGAGAGAAAAGTGGAAAACCAGTATCGGTTAGGAAGGAAGATGGAATACAATAAACAAAGAAAGGGAGATAAACTACAATTATGGTTGTTTATACAAAAGACTAATGCAATATTAATAGATAGGGAGTCCGTCCTTGTTGTTTAAAAATGAATTTGTAACTGCCATTGTCATAGTCCATATCCCTTACTTTGTTCTGTCCCATTACGACACTCTTGGATTGAAATTTTCAAAAGGTGTCATAGATTCCTCCCAAAAGAATCTTGTATCATTAATAATAATTTGTTTAAATACTAAATAAATTGACAGTCATTTGGTTTTATCTAAAAATCTGGTTTATAAGTTGATGTTTATGTACAAGTATATAAAAATTGTTTGGTTTATAATGTGGAAAAATGTCTTCATGGATGGAAGATTTTTATTTGTATAAAGGTATAAAATAAAAAGTCAGGAAATAGTGATTTTGAGAGAGACTTTGCAGCTATTCTCCTTAATTAAGAAGAATACGAGCATTTAAATTTAATTCTATTCTCTCCTCTTGTATAAATACAGAAGTGCCAACATTTTGTAAAGTTAAGATGATGTAAGTTTAAAAACATCAAGAATCACTGCTCTAGTGGTAAATTTCAGAATTTTCTGGGAAGTTCATTGTTTATGTGGACACTGTTCATTTTGTTTTTATTTTTAAGATTATAATAGTTTTAACATATATCTGCTAGTCTACTTAATAGTCAATGAAAAAATGACAGGATGTAAATAATATATTGAGAAATTATAATAAATGCTCAAAAATGATATTTATGGATTTGCAACATGTGTCAAAGTGAACTACAAGAAATTTATAGAACTGAAGAATGGCTTGATTTAGTAATCACTGTAATATTTTTAAAGAGGTTTGTAAGTCATTTCTTTGAATATTTTTAAGTTAAATTTGTTGCACAAAGTAGTAGTAATTTTCTTTACTTTTTCATCTTGACTAGTATATGTATGTATTTATTTATTTAACCAATGAATTTATCAGGTTAATATAGTACACTAGAAGTTTTTAAATCATTATTACTGCTACAAAATTAAAAAATCAGTGTAAATATAATTATGATTTTTTGCATATGTTTAATACATTTTTGTTTTTATTAGACGATTCTAACCTTCAAAAGTTTTAGTTCCAATAATTAAATACTTGTGAATTATCTTTTGCTTGATCATACAGAACTATTGTTTTAATAATCCATTTATTAAATTTACACATTACAACAACAAAATATTTTACATCAGATCAATAAAAATTCATATTAAATATATGAATATCATTTAAAGATTTTTCTTGAATTTTTAAAGCTTGAACACATTTTGCAAATTTTATATTTCATAAATATAATTACCAATGTAAATTACATAATAAAATATTTATCTTAAACATTTCATTTTCAAAATTTTTGACTTGACAACAATGAAAAAAGGCAAAAATATTTATTGTAGTTTTTTAATATAAGCAATAATTTACTCTTTATATAGGAATTTTGAAGTTTCAATAAACAGCTATAACAAGAACAACAAACTTTTATGTGTGTGTGTGTATATATATATATACGTTATGTAGGTATATGACATTTAAAGATATAAAAAACAATATAATGTTACAATTAGTATACGTAATATAGTAGTAACTTCCACATTGATAAATTAAAAGGCCAAGTAGTAAGGCAGAGTAATCATTTATGACGGAATTTGTGAAGAACAAAACTGGAATCTAAATTACAAAATAATTCATTGTATTAGTAGATTTATTAATTACAACTTTAATTTATTAAATTAGAAGATTTATCTTACCTTTGTTACTATTTTAGTTATGCCATTTGTTCATATTTTGATTTATTGATATGCTTGGCAAGGCAGCAAGACAAAATTGCTCCCAGGAGCTAAAAAAATTATTTATGATTAAGTCAGTGTTTTCAATAAGGTAAAAGTTAAAAATCTTTAAAACTTCTTTTTAAAAAAAAAGCTACCACAAGAAGATATCCTTCTTTACTGATTTTTATAAATATCAGTATTTTCATTTATACATCAAATTATTTTTTGTGCATCATTTACATAGTAAATAATGTCTGTAAATAATAATAATAATCTCCTTTTATGTTTTTCACATTAATAATCAAAACATTAATGTGCCAATTGGAAAAACAATCCACAAACTTATATCCATTAACATATATTATTTTCAAGCTATAATAACACAAGCTCAAAAACCTATAGTGTTTAAGTGCTTTCACATGTTTATTCTTAATGCTCATTTAGTAAATGAATGAAATAATTAATTTATATCAACTAAAGTTGGATGATGTAGAGCATTTGACTAAGCTATTGAAGAACATTAATCTGAATTGCAGTCCTAACCATTTTATCTGGTCAGTTCTTTGAGAAGATTGCCATGTTTTTTTCAGTGGCATATCACAATTATGGAATAAATGCTGTAATGTGTAATGATGATTGCTTTATTCATAAATACTTTTGATAGTTATTTTTAACCATCTAATATAGTTTCTTATTTAGTAATTATTTAGATCTTTTCATGCATTAAGATTCATCTATATTCTTTTTATTCCATTTGTTAAATAACATTAACTAACTACCCTAATATAAATTCATTATTGAAAAAGCAACTTAGTGGAATTATCAATGAAATTATGACTTATTATGACAGTTTCTTATTTCTATAAAAACAATTTGATTTAAAATGAATAGCAAAATTTTAAACAATTGTTAAAAATTATTTAACAGACTTTTGGCAATAGTGAACTTCCCTTTCCACAGTCAGTCTGTTAAATTGAGAGCCTATTGTAAAAAAAAGAAAATACACTACTACTATTTAAATATTTTAAGATTTCTTAGTTTAAATAGTCAAAACTTACAGAACTTTGTTCTTTTAAAATAATAATAATAATAATTTACAAACTTTTTGAAGTAATCAATGCATGTTTAAATGTATGAAATTGATGGAATGATAACATTTTTAACCTGGTTAATGGTCAGACATGAAGAGAGAGAAAAGTGGAAAACCAGTATCGGTTAGGAAGGAAGATGGAATACAATAAACAAAGAAAGGGAGATAAACTACAATTATGGTTGTTTATACAAAAGACTAATGCAATATTAATAGATAGGGAGTCCGTCCTTGTTGTTTAAAAATGAATTTGTAACTGCCATTGTCATAGTCCATATCCCTTACTTTGTTCTGTCCCATCTTCCTTATTGACTTTGGCATTCTGTCATCTATCAACTGAAAATGACCCCATTAAACAGGTTAAAAACATTAACGTTCATTCAATTTTACCCACTGTTAAAGATGCATTGACTAATTCAGCAGATTAACTATAGTGGCTTGTTCATCCTTCATAAAAAATATTACAATTTTAAATTAAATTTTTAGCTTTTCTATATATTATTTTTATTGCTATTAATTGCCAAGCATTTTATCATACTATAATTGTCTTTCAATCTTTATAAACAATATTTCTAGTGTTCTATTGGTAAAATTTATAAGGTATGTAATTAATATATAGGTTAATTTTTATAGAAAAACTATTGCTTAAAGTATTTATAAAAATTGAAAAACTTGGCTTAAATAAATCTACAATTGCTCTATTCTTTCTTTTTACTTTTTGTTTCTTAAATAAAGTTTAGCTTTGACCTTTTTAATTTTATTTTTGAATAACGTAAAAGAATCTTAATGATGACAACAGTCAAGACTTTTCAATTAACACATACATTCACTAACACATGCACATGGATAGTACCTGCATGTAGTGAAATATAAAACTGCAAGACATGAAAAATAGCTGACTATATGGTCAGTGAGGTTAAGTAAATGTATCTTTTGCATCACATTTTGTTTTTATGTATTCTAATTTTATCAAGCCTTTGTACTTTTCTTTCAAAATATGATATGAAATATCTAATTTTTTTTTGTTTGCCTCTTCCCAATTTAATGCAAAGTCCATGGTCACTTTATTATCACATTTTATTACACAAGACACATTCAAAAGAACATATTTATCCATTTAGCTTCTTTAACTTCATGTGATATATACAGGGTTCTAACCACCTGGAAAGTCAGGGAATTTTTCTCCATAGATGCCTTGTTGATTTTGTTTGCTGACAATATGGCTGACTAAGTGTAGCCGTCTGCAGGCGGCAAGAAGTAATGTGTTGCAATGCAACTAATGAGCAGGGGTGCAGAATATTTTTAGAACCGAAAATGTCCTCAAAATTATTGCACATAAAATAAAACCATAATTTATGAATCAATTAATAATTACTACTACATAGTTTGGAAAATTCAAATTAAATCATACAAATCATTAAATAGGTCTATCATACAATTTGCCATGCAATATTAAACTGATAAATTAAAGCATTATTTTAATCTAAAATATTATGTTAACTTAAGTGTATGTCATCATCATAGGATGGTGTAATAATAGAAATAAAATTGAAGCGAGTGCCAGAAATTTTTATTTTTAATATAGGCAGTAATTAATTAATGGACTTTTTTGATATTCAAAAATACAAAATTTATTTATGATGATGACTTCTGAAAAAATTTTTGTATGGCTCAAGAATTTCAGTTAAGGATGAACTTCAAGTAATGAACACCAAAAAAATACTTTAAAAAGGAATATTTCAGATTTGGCAAGAAAATTTTCATATTATTGAAATTATTTTCCCACCTGGTCATTTTGTATAACTTCTAAAGCACTCCTTTACATTATTTAAGTTAAATTATTTTAAAAAGTTAATAGAAAAAAATTACATACATTATAATTTAAATGATTTCATTAAAAATCATATATTTTTTAAAATTGCTTGGAATTTTAAAACCAGACAAGTTTGGTATGGGTCCTGATAATTAATACTGGCTTCTTATGTGTTTAGCCCATCAATGGTTGAGTGACTAAAACATTGGTAGTTGGTCACAGGTTGGCATCTTACCAATGGGCTGGTTATATGGACTTTTCTGGATTTTCTTCATTCATCTAACACCTAAATATCAGATTTGGTGTTCAGTTTCCTATAGAAAATCTTCCTGGGACACATCTTTCCTTGGCAGATTGTCCAGGTGTTGCAATGCCTTCTCCCATTAATCTATCTATCCTGAGATGCTTAACTGCTTTCCTTATTGGATATCATTGAAACCATCATCTGGAAACACTGAAAATGTTTTCAGTGTGTAGTGTTAAATAATAGAAATTTTCATATCGATATATTTGTTATATTTAGATAAATTAGATAGATTTCTCAACGTGTGGTCCATGGATCCCTGCAGGTCTGCAAATGTGTTGACAGGGATCCTTGAGTTTATAGAAGAAAAAGAAGTGTATTATGTTGTGCAAATTAAAAAAAAAATGCTTGTAATAATTACCTTTTATTAAAACACACATCCATTAAAGTTTAAATTGAAAACATATAAAATTACTTAAATTAAATGAAAATGTTAATATGCTTCTTAAACTGGAGTAAAGAAACAATCTAGAGTCTTAGCCAAAAATCAATGCCGTCTTGGGCCTATGGGACCCAAGCCCTGCCCTAAAGACGGCACTGATTTTTGCCTCCAGTTGTAGGGGCCCCCTAATCCAAAAGTAATCTATACTAATATTATAAAGAGGTAATGTTTGTAAGTATGTATGTATGTATGTATGTATGTAAGTTTGCTTGCAGCAGGTAATCTCCAAAGCTACTCATCCGATTTCAAAAATTCTTTCACCAATATTTAGAATGGAACCTGAGGGTGGACATAGGCTGTATATTATTACGTTAAACATTCATATAAATTAAAATATATAATCTAGGTTAAGGCTTTTATGTCCAATAGATGGCGCTGCAAGTACGACGCCCTAAGTTTGCTTTTCTGTGAAAATGAACTAAAGCAGATCATCTTCTATCTAATTATATAAATAAAAATGTAATGTTCGTTTGTTCCTACCGATTCCTTTGAAATTTTGACACAACGCTGCATTCGAATACGCACGTGTTTTTATATAATATACGTGTCAAAATTCCCCTCACTGAAGGGAGATGGTTAGGATTAAGGCTTACCGTAAAGAACTCTGCTTCTATTTATACTATTTTAGATGCGTTTTTTTGCGTTTTAATAGGGTACGTCAACAGAATGTACACTAAGAAGAAATTTTTCGAAAAATTCCCCCCCACGGGGAAGTGTTATAAATTTATAATAGATACATTTTGAGCCACAACAACGCGTGGCGGGGTCTGCTAGTTTGAAATAAACATATTATTAAAAATATCAAATACTTTTTTAACTACATATAGGAGAAATAATGATCTTAAAACTAAGCAAACTTACAAAATTTTTCTTTGACATTTTGCTGCTGTGAAATTCATAATTAATTTATCAAAATTTACTTTATTAATTATATCTGATTCTATATTCATAATAGAAAGATTATTTAATCTCGATTGAGACATCGTATTATGATGATCATTTTTTTTATAAATTTCAAAATAGAAAATGAACGTTCACCAGAACAATTTGTAATCATTAAAGTTAAAAATATTCTAAGACTGATCTCTATACTAGGAAATGTACATGATAGCAAATCCTGCTTTATTAAAAAATATCTGAGATTGACATATTTCCTTTACCTTTATGTAATATACTATTGTTTCTGTTACCTTAAGGGGCCCCATCTTGGTCCTGGCCCAGGGCCCCTTATGTTCTAAAGACGGCACTGCCAAAAATATTTAACAAATAAATTGTTGCTGGAATTGGCCATTTGGATCAGTTTTAACTCTATATACTCATTTTCTTTTGATGATGATTTTTTTTTTTTTGTGTCAGGATATACATCATTTTCTTCCAAGTCCTTCTATTTGCTGTTAACTTCTTGTTTCATCACAATTTTCTATTGTTCAGCTTCATGATATGTAGTGGGTTTGTTTACTTCAGCTAGATTAATTTCTTCATTATTAGGTTTTCTCTTGTGTCCATATGGGTTCCTAATAATCTCTTGGTTTTGATACCTTTGCATTTATTATTGAATTGTCATTTATGACATCATTATTTTTACTTTATTTTCATGTAAAAGGCATTTCATCACTATCACACTCATTAAATTTTAATGAATGTTCTACTTCATTCTTACTGTGAAGATCTTCATAACCAAATTTGTCTTCTATAAATTTCACATTCTTTGATTGTATAAATTTGTCACTTTCTATAGCCCTTGGTTTATGTGGAGTAACCTACAAATATGCATGCTTTCACTCTGTCCTGTAACTTATTTCATCCATGTGATGGTAAATGCACATATGTTAGATAACAATATATCTTTAGACTTTGGTCAGGCAGCAAACCAACCAAATACATTCAGGTACATTATCATTGATTACAGAATACATTGTTCTGTTTTTAACATAGGCTGCTTCCACTATTGCTTCAGCCCAATCTTGGTAATCTTGCTGTCTTTAACATTGCTCTAACTGCATGTAAAAGTGTTCTATTTATTCTTTCCATTCCCTGTTCATCTGTGGACTTGTGTTTGTTCTCTCATGTTTATTCCTATTTCTTCAAACACTTTCTTTATTGTACCTTTGCAATATTCTAAACCATTATTACTATGAAATCTCTTTACTCTATATCCTGTTTCTCTTTCTACTCTAGCTATGTATTTCTTAATAAATTTGACTATTTTGCTGTTAGCTTTAAACAATAAACTCTTATTTTTTTGAGTAATCAGTCATTAACAAATATTAATATATTGAGAACCTCCATATGATTTTACAGGTATTAATCAACATACATATGAATGTATAAGCTCAATTATTGATTTGATTGTTTGCCATTCAATCTTTTACAGCTACTTTTGGTTAGTTTTCTGACACCACAATCTTTGCAATCCACATCCTACAATTTTATATTTTATAATCATCTAACCAATTCTTTGCAAGTAGTTAGATAAATTTTACATTTAGTATGGAAAAATCTTCGATGCCAAATCTGACTCATATTTGTTTTTGCTGGTTGTATACTCAGTCTGTTATTTTCTCTTAACAATTTCATCCTTACTATATACAAACTATCTTTTCTATAAGCTTCTCCCAATATCTTATTAGCTGTTTTATTCTGTATCTTTAATTTTCTATTATTGAATATTAGTCTTTTGCCCTTTCTATTTTCAAGACCAATGATAGATTATGTCTAATGTTCAGAATGTGATATACATCATGCAAAATAATGTCACATCTTTTTCCTATTGTGTTAGCTTGTTTCCTATTCCTATTACTTTTAGTTCTTTATTCTCTGCAGAATATACATCATCTTGTTCTCTCTCCCTATATATGTCAAACAAACTTCCTTATTTGCATACATGGTACGAGGAACCACTGTCTGCTAACCAATCATTGTCAATTAGGAAATTATTAACTCCAAATAATAAATCATTTTTAGGATTTCTGAAGATGAAAAAATATAAGCACTTCAATTATAACAATTGTCATATTTTATTTTATCAGCAGCCATTTCCAGACTATTGCCTTGAAGGATTAAGATTAAGAGATTTATTTAATTAATACAATGCAATCTTGATCTTCAAATGTCTCTGTTATCTATCATACACAACATAGTTACCATTAATTTTTTATTCTCAACCGGCAGCAGTACTTGTGGTTTTTGACTCGTGTAGTGTAGTTGACTTCAAGAAATGGACTGTAGTAGATAATTGTTAGTATTGCAAGCAGTATGTTTTTTCCCAGATTCAGCATGTATTCTTTATTGAGAAGTGTGCAAGAGTAATTGAAGAATTTGGACAGAAATAACTGAACATGGAACTTCCCAATAAATCTGTAGTGTTATGGATAGAAGGAAAATGTAGTGGATGTCCATCAGTACTGACTGAGGAAAAAAATTAAAGGTTTTGGAATAAATGTTGCAATCTCTGTTGGAAAATGTATAAAACCTTCATCAGTGTGATTTATCATATGAAAGTGCATATGAAGCTATAGAAAAGTTAGGTTGGATTGTATGACATTGATCCCATTATACTACTAAGTTGATTTGGATTTACAGATAGTGTCTTAGTCATCTGCAGAAACTCAGACCAATACCCAACAATTTAGAAACGGCTGATTATAAAAGAATATAAGCATTTCAATCGGAGAAACCTTCATATTTATTTTTTACATCTAGTATTAATAATTATAACATTACTTCAATATTTCTGTAAAATAACTTATGTATTTTTGTATTATTGTTCTATTGGCTATCACTTGCATTCTTTTCATTGTAATATTCTCAAAGCTGAGCATTTCTTGCTCAAAAGTGCTAAAACAGAAATATTAAAAATTTAAACCAAAATATACATGTTTCTTTAAACTCTAATATGAAATGATCAAATTTAACAGATAGTGTAAAGCATCTTCAGTTTCTTGCAAATATTTCATTAAGAAAAATGGTATAAAACCAGTTTTTAAAACTTGAATTAATGGATAAAAGTTACAGAAGAGTTTATTTCTTAACAGAACTTAGAAAATAATGAATATGATAGTTCTAAACTACCAGTATTTAGATATATAGGTATTTTAAAACAAATTTGTCATATTTGTTATTTATAAAATATTATATATTAAATTTGCCAACATATTTGAAACTACTGTTGTTTATAAAATATAATTTGGAACCTGTTAACATGTTCCTATTTAGGAACATTAAAATGGGCATTTTTTATTTATTTATTTGTTTAGTTTGCTTTCATCTTTTCGGGGTCATATGAAGACTTGTTGAGACTTAGTAATAAATTTTGATATAAAGTATATGACAGAATAAGCAAAAACATTCAATATTAATTTAATAATTTTGTTAAAAAGTTTTGCAAGTTACGAGAAAACACCAGACTAAAATATAAATAAAAGTATTGTCCAAATGGTATTTTTATCTTACCATTAAAACATTCAAAATATTTTCAATAACATGGATATGCAATGATTTTCTTAAGGTAAATAAGAATAAATCTTAATTTTATGCTAAAAATTAATCATTTTAAAACTGTGTCTCTCTCAAAAAAAATAAGTTTAAAACTTGTTTTATGGAGAGTTAAGTCTTTACCTGAAAAACTGCAAGGCCAACAGCAGCACTGGAGATGATATTTATATTTTTGTTTACAAAGTCAACAATTTTCTCATAGCATCCCTAAACAGAAGAAAAAAAAAAAAAATGTGTGTTTTTAAAATATATTATCCAGTTTAAAAGCAAAGGAAAATTATTATTATTATTTGAATTTTTCATATATACCTTCTTTTATCAGACCATAATTTATTATATAGACTTACTTTATGATATATGTCACTCATTTTGATGTTATGTCCATTATGACAATTTTTTACTTTACAGCAACTATTTGGCACAGTCAAATTAGTTGTCTTTGCCCACGGAACTTGTTGCCAATCTTTGTAACTCCGAACACCACAGCATTTAAGCTGAAAATTTGAAAAAAAGCTCGTAAAGATTCAATAGAATAACAATATGGAGGGCACAGAACCGAAATTATTATTTATGCTGTGTTGATTTTTTAACGTCCATTGTGATGGCGGTCTAATAAATAAATATGCTTTCTAACTTTTAAAATTATAGTATAATTATGTAGCATTGCAATATGATTTTTAATATGAAAAGAACGTTAAAACTATGGTATGTTTAGATTATTTTAAATGAACAAAAGACGTCTGTCAGCACTTTATTCTTATAATTCCTCCCGGATGCGTGGTGGGGGTGCCAAAAAATGGGCACGTGGGGAAAGAGGACGTTTGATAACCCTGTAGATCAGCGTTTCTTAACGGGGGTCGGTAAGAAGTTTGCTGCCAAATTATGCAAAATTTCCTTCAGACTATAATAAAAAGAAAATTGATGTATAACCGAATATCGTATTGAAAAGTGAAATAGGAAAGATAAAGTTTTCGTATTTAGTTTTTTTTATTTATTTCTTCCTACATACAACTTTGTTAGTACAGAAGAAATAAATGCAAATATGCTACTTACACCGCAGTATTTACTTCTTTTATTCCAAAGTAATTCTAAGAAACTATTAATGCTTGGAATTTAAAAAATAAAGCAATAATAAAAAATCAATTTATTATAAATAATTTAACAAATATAAATTATTATTTAAAAAAATGGTGGTCACAAAAAATTATGAAATATTTGGTGGGCCGCGAGTATAAAATGGTTAAGAACCACTGCTGTAGATCATCTGTATTTCGGGGAAGAAGTGAAAGAAACGTAAAAAAAAAGTGGGAGAATAAAAGTAAATAAAAAAAACAGCAAGTGATTTTTGATTAAACATCAACTTTCATGTCAAAATTAAAAATCTCTTCAAATTGATTATACCATTTATTCATTATTATAATAAATAAACGCATACATACTGTAGTAAAATATATATATATATATTCATAAAAAAAATTATGTGCGCGTAATACCGGGTTATTTCATTTAAAATGAAATTTTCTTTAAATCAAAAATGTATCTATAATTACTCAAATTATTTTAACTTAGAATCTGCCCAATGTCCCTCTATTTCTAAAGGCACTTATCATGCCACTTTTAAAGACAATGTTAATTAATTGGTTTTCTTATGTAATTGAGAATTATTGATTTAACTATTGTTGTAACCTGCTACTATCTTAAGGAACAACAATACTGTTTTATTTAATTCAAAAATAATTTAAGTGGAAAGTAATATGGTGGTTATAGAATGTTTAAAAAAACAGCTTTACATTACGTGATTTTTCCGCGGAAATTTATACGTTCAAGTGTGCCATAGATAAAAAGAAAAGAAAAAGGTTGAAAAACACTTCTTTTTTACATTTTTAATCTTAAAATGTGAGGTTTTCTCGTCTATTTAGAAATTGAATTCTTGTTTATTTTGATTTAATATTGATATTTAAATTCATTACAGAATAATGTCTAACTTTATAAATGAAAAAATACAATGAATATAATAAAGAAATTGATAAATTTTATTACTCACGTAAGACTGAAGCATATCCAAATCGTGTCCCTGCGATTGTTCCTTGCCATAATTATAAATAGTATTATTCAATCCGGAGTAAAATCCATCTTTCAAATGATTACGGAATGCATATCCAGAAATTCCTGCTCCCAATTGTAGAATAAATACCAAAGTCAGGAATGCAGAAAACTGCGGTTGAAAAGTTTTGACTTAAATTATGATATTATAATATTTGTCTTCTTTTACTTATCTATTCAATAACTTATAAACATGTTTAGATGAGTTATTGAACAGATGATAAATATATTTTTCATGTTTGACAGTCTACTGGATAACTGAATTACATACAATATTATAGAAATTATCTTTGCGTTAAAAACGATAAAAAACATTTTAAAATAACAACAAATATAGCAAAATTTATGTATATTTTATGAAAATTCGGTGGGACAAACTTATAATTATTATTTAGTAAAGCAACTTTAAAGTTATTTTTTTTAATTTTTATAAATTATTCGAAAACTTTTTGGCCATCACTGCCAAGTAAAAATTGCCTGTTTAACATATTCTATTTAAGTAGTCTATTGTATTTCTTGTATAGTATAATACATTACATAATAGGTAACCAAATTTAGTCAGATCACCAAAAGGATGCATGTTAAAAACAGAAATAAACAGTGTGTCACATGAACATTTAACTTAATTTTTTAAATTTATTAATTAGAAAATGCCATTGAATTTAATCGAACATTTAAAGTTGATATATTTTAATATAATTAATAATAAATGCTGCAGGTTATACATCTTTTGTAAATATTTATTTATATTGACGTTATATAAGTCATTTATATTTTTAGTAATTTAAAATACCCGATGGAATACATACCAAATAGAGTAGGATAGGTTGTTCCTTTACCGTACACCAACATCCTAGACTACCCACTACAATGATTGCAGCACCAGTTGCTATAAATGTATACGATGTAGCGCTACTATAATCTTTAGAGAGCTCGAGAAAATGATTGAGTGAAATCTTCATCCATATTCCAACGACCAAAAATACGATACCAGTTATCTGAAATATATTAAACAGTTTGAATTTCGTGTTAGACGTTTTATAAACCAAAAGAAAATGCATTAAATTAAGTTTCAATTCATTAATTATAGCCTACTAAAAATTCACATCTGTTTTAAAGAATTATGAAATATTAAAATAAAGATTTTTCATTAATTTCTTTCCATTTATAATTCGAGTGGTCTTGACAACATTGTCTAAACCTACTTAACTGCTTAGGAAATTTTAATGTCTGAAGTTTTATAATAAAAGTTAAATACGTTGTAAGTTAAGAGCAATGTAAATAGTTATTCCTTGGAGAAATCTATGATATTATTTTCTCTTTTCTTAATGCTTGTCTGTCTGTCTAAACTGAACACGAACACTGAATCCATCAAAAAGACCACTGGAAAAAAATTGCGGATGAAGTTAACAATGTAATCAAGTTAACGATGTTAGCAAATGAAACTGTTGATATATCAGGAAAAGAGCAATTTCCTCTACTGTAGGATACCAATAAGGATGCTTTATTAAGGATCAATTTCTAGGATTTGTAATAGTTTTTGAATTTTGAATCTTTTGGTGCAATATACTAGTTTTTCAGACTAGTTTAAATCTTGATAAACTTCTTGTGTGTGGATATAATACAGATGACATATAAAAATAATATAAAGTAAGGAAATATGTACGTGCATACAAATCCAATCCTTAATAATAATGATTAAGGACTGGATTTGTATGCACGTGCATGTTTTTTTTCCTTAAACGTTACGATGTCGAAATCTTTTTTATTTTAAATTCTCAAAATACTTTGAATTAATTGGACTAAAATTATTTTTAAAATGTTTAACATTATTATTAAATGAATAAATATAATTTAAATCTTTGCAATCCCGGTAACGTGATATACGAAAAACTACATTGTGTGTGTGAGTCGTATATCTTACGTCATACGTTACCTCACTGCAATTCAGGGTCGGATTAACACACTTTGGGGCCTAGACATTTTGAAGAAGAAAATTTCAATTAATAAATTTTGTTACTATTATTTCTATTAAATCGCATACGGATACTGCATCTGCTTAATAAAAAATAAAAGCAAAATTATTTAACAATATTTCACAGGATTCAAGAATACATATAGTTAATATTATTCTTATCGCTATAAAAATAATTCTAAATTATTGGGAGTTTTCTTTTACTTTAGAAGAAGCATAAGAATACGAGGGTTGTTCAAAAAGTTCCTGAACTTTATTTATTACAAAAAAAAAAATCACATACTTGTCAGGGTCCCCTTCAAAGTAGTCTCCTCCGCAACGTATACACTTATTTCAACGGTGTTTCCACTTTTTGAAACAGTTCTGGAACGCTTTTTCCGGAATGCTCGTAAGCTCCTGCAATTTGCTCTTTCAAGTAGTTGAGAGAAGACACGTAAATTATTTTAAAAACCATTCGTTATACTGTAATATTACGTGAATATAAAATAAACTATGAGTACATTTTTTCACCTGAAATGCCATTTTAACCTATTAAATTCATTTGATTTTGAAAATACTATATAGTTGGAAAAAACTATATGGAATGTCATTAAGCTGGTAAATGAAAGTTCTATAGGGACCGGTTACGAGATTACGAATCTACCATTTTCAACGTTGCAAGAACAAATAAAGTAACAACGTTTTCTAAACCCTTCTGACTAAGAAAATAAAATGGCTTATCAAATTAAACAATAAAAATAGCTAGAAGCCAAAAAAAAAAGTAGAAAAAAATATTGTTTTTCATTATCCAAAGCGTTTATTTTCTGTGAAATATTATTGACTGATGATTACAATCCCTATAGATTGAATTAAAATAGAGATATGATTATTAGAATTTGTTTTATTTGGATTTCTCCTTGCGTGACCACTATTATCTCTTCTCCCCTAAGTATAATGTTTAATTAAATATAAGGGAGATAATTTTAATGAGTAAAGTCAAACTTTCGCGTATGAAGCACGCACAGAAAAGATTCTGTTCGAGTTCGGTTCAACCAACAATATTGGTCAGACAGAAAAAACTAATACTGAATTGCTATAAAAATATGTACAGCAGTTTGGATCCTACACATTTAAAATAGATAGAAAAGTTCTTTATCACAGGCAAGTTCTAGTTGCACTGAAACTAACTTTAGTAAAGTTCACAAAGGATATGCCTTTGTAAAAATACAAAATAAAGATCCACTTTTTCCATCAAGAGGAGTGTTCCTGTATGATAAACTCTCAATAGTAATTTTATGTTTGGTTCCAAGGAACATACAAATTCAATAATCATTGATTAGATAGGGTAGAAAGTTAAAATTTTATTCGTAATTGACTCGACTGTACACCTACGTGAAACATTATTCTAATATGTGTTTTGCTTACGTCATAATTTTCAAATCCCTTGTGTCACTATTGTCGCATGTTTATCTCTTCCCACTGAAAAAGTGTGACGTAATATACTTAGTAAGCTTTGCTCGCAGACAGAAGTAAAGCACGTATGCATTTCAATCTACAAGTGTTAATGTATATTATTTACGCATAATGCATATTTCAGGCATTTTAACGTGTATATCAGTGTATATCAGTTCATATATTAATAAATAAAAATGTGTGTGTGTGTGGCATTAGTTTTAATGTAATTTTTTTTTAAAGTTCTTAAAAATTTCATAAAAATGTATATAAATAAACTTTTATGCAATATTCAATGACAAAAGTAGAAAACTCTGCTAAGATATTCATCAGTTAGTGTCTGTTACAGAGATTAATAGCTTTCCTTATAGCATGATTATAATATCAAATTATTCATCTACACTAGAGATAACTATCTAACCTTTGCAATTTGTTAAACTTGATATCTTTATGTGTTGCTATTTTTGAAATGATTGCACACTAAGCTTCTTATTTTTCTGCAATCACTGACAAATTTAAAACATTGAAAATAAATCAATCTATTACATCAAAGATTGAAATCAATCTGTTATTGTCAAGATCAAACAAATGTCAAATACATCCCTTCACACTTTGAAAATTACACAAGTTGTATAGTCTAATATCGGCATATAATTATTATTCCTTGTATGGTTTAATCAGAGATAAATGTATTTCATTGAAATATGTTACAATATAGGGGAGATCGGGGCAACTTCGGCATGCGGGGCAAGTTTGTCAAGCGCTTTTTTTTAAAAACAAATTAAAAGGAGACTTTGGTTATAGGTTAGGCAGTTGAGTTTTATTGGTGGCTTGTTGAGTGTAGTGTTTTTATTGTTCTCCAACAAGCGTAGTTGAATTATCAAGCAAATTTTCATTTTCGTTCAATTCCATATAATATTTTTTTTCCATTTATATTGAATTGGCAGGTTTTGTTATAATTCCATGATAACGAAAGTTACTTTTCCTGTTAGAAGGATGTAACTTCAACTTATTCACGTGGCCAGATCGTGGCTTGGCATTCTGTTCTCAGGGTTGTACTTAATGTTTCGAAATCATGACTAGCGGGGTAAGATCGGCAACATAAAGCCACATTAGAAGCAAAGGATAAAAATCAAACAGATGATAAATGAAAACATGTTTGCATTTGTTATTCATGTATATATGTCTTTGAACTTGCATTTCGTTGTAATAATATTAAATGGGTGTTGGATTTGTATTTCTTTGTTTTAATAGTGAATTCCAACTTATACATTGTTAATAACATAATTTTATATACGTGCCTATCTTGCCCCATTACTGTTGCCCCTATACCAGGGGCAACTTTAATAAAAATAATTAAAATAATTACAACTTTACAAAAAGAGAGAAGTTGCCGATCTTGCCCCTATACCCGGGGCAACTTCGTCAATTTCTCTCTTCTTGTAAAGTTGTAATTATTTTAATTATTTTTATTTCCAAACTGATTTTAACCAGTTCTATAGTAAGGTAACATTCCAATAGACAATATGCAAAGCTTTTTTTTCAGTTTACAGCAGTATTTATTACACAAAATTTAAGTAAAGCTTAACATGCCGATCTTGCCCCGATCTCCCCTACGTCTTTTTGTATTAGGTCCAAATCAAATCAGTCCATTTGATTACCTTAAACAGGAATAATAAAACGAATTTCGCAGTTTCAATACAGAATATTGGCAATTTAAAAACTGAAGTATTGATATATTGCAATATATTATCAATTAAATCAGAATTACAAGGGAATTACAAAAGAATCTAATTACGTACTGATTTGATTTCCTTTTTCTATTTGCATACCATTTGACAATCTCTACTTTACCAGTATCTATTTCAATAATCGAATTCAAATTTTAGTACTTTGACACGACTAAAAAATTAGAAGAGATTCAGTATTAGAGAAGATTGCTTGCCAAGTTTACATATATTAAGAATTTGTAAAACTTACATAAGCACCCTTAACTAAGTACAAAAATTTAGATATAAAAAAGTAAATAAACAGCCTAGTCTAGACAGTCTTCATGTCTTTTCGTTCCCTTCTGCCATCTTAATAACACGATTTTCTTTTTTCTGTCGCTATCATAAATCAATCTGGACAAAATGGAGAACAAGATGCATCTGGAGTACCACAAATATAAATTAATCTGTAAAAGAAAATACTGTATACTGCTTAATTTATTACCTTTTATTCTAATCAATTTATTCGTTTTATGTTTGTTATTGTTACTTTGTATTTTTGTATATATTCTCTTCTGTATTTTAGTAAAATTTTTAATGGGATTCGTTTATTATTCGTTGTATTTGGAGTGGATATTATTGTCCTAGCGATGAATAATCCAAATTAATAATCAAAAATTTCAATTAAACACTTGCTTAAAAGATTTACTTTTGTCTATAGTATTTTTATAATTTGGGAAATAATTTTATTACTGTTATTTACTATTACATAGTAAAATGTAAATATAAATCATGATATAAATTACAGTAAAATATATGTCATAAAAAATATCTTGAAACATCAAACGAATGTAAAATAGTTATAACAAACTGAATAAATGTCTTATTCAGAAAAGGTATTTTTCTTACATTGTATAGCAGACTGGAATTTTCCGGTTGTAAGGAAGGAGAAAAAATGTAAATTTGATACCTGTTACTAAAGTAAAAATACTCTATCTTGGATTTTCTTTCATTCCTTTGGGCTCTATTATTTATTAATTCTAAACACTAACAATTCTAAAGTTTGAGAGACCAAATGCAATGTTTTCTGGGAAAAAATATGATAAAATTAATCAATTATTTTAGATTTTATTTAAAAAAAACTAACAATTTAAAGACATTCGAAAATATTAATTGGCAAAAGAGGCCCGCTATACCCCTGAACTCCATACAAGTTCTCGAGGGTCCTATAAAATATATGCAATTTAACAAGGAGAAAAAATATTGTAAATCATTTGAAATAAACGTAAGAAAAGAATTTGAACTATTATCACTATTAATTAGAAAGAAATCTAATGTTAAAATTCAAGTCGTATTTATGACTAATAACATTTATTGAATCAGTAATATTATACAATGAACAAAAAAATATATATTTTTTCTTTCCATGTACTGTACTTTATTTCATCCCAGGCGGTTATCCAGATGAGATTGAACAATGATGTATTGGTAATGTGTTAGAATAAACTATATAAATAAATAAATTTATATATTTATTTATTATTAATCTCTAAAAATAAAATTAGGAATAACAACAAATGAAATACTAGAATAAATTAATATCAACTTGCAAAAATTTCCATTATTTTTAGAATATTGATCATTATTGCTACATACAAACAGAATTAATATTTAAAATTTTTATTAGCGTTATCTTTTATGATCTCTTACAAAACACTAGTTGCTTTTGCAAGAGATCATGACTGGAAATATTTAATTCTTCTCAGAATTAAAGAACAGGAAGAATTTCATATAAGATAAAGGGAAAAAATTTATAGTTTATAACTTATTGACGTATCAGAAAAAAATGAAATTAAAAAAAAGTTGAATGTTATATAATAAAAAAAATATATTGCAATTTTATAAATAAAAATGAAATTAAAAAAAAAAAAAACATCGTTCATTTCAGTTGAGATCACTGGTGATGAAAGCTATTGTTTACAGTGGAATGTGAAATTCATTTTCTTCATTCCTAAGTAGATATGAGTCACGGTTGTTAGTTTACTTTCAAAATTATAAATCAATATGTAATTATTAAAAATTTTTAACATAGAAATAACTTAAAAATAAATACAAACTTTGATGATATTTCATAAATTATTTCATTTTTAGGAAAGTGTCATCATCAAAGTTTATATTTACATTTAAATAAATGTAGGTAAAATGTCTATTAAGTCTTATTCTTTTATGTTCTATATTATAGTCTATTAAAATTTTATTAATTATTTACATTCTTTAAACTGTCGAGTAAATAATCTTTGTAAAATAATGCTTTAAATACTACTGTTTACAGACTAAAGAAATTCCTCAAAATGTTTCTAATTTGTGAAAATAATCAATGTATTTAATTTTTATTTGTAATAGAATTATAAAAGTTCTAAATTGAATTAGGCCTACTTTATTAAAGATTAAAACTGTAGTGTTTTTCGAATACGAATTTATGTTTCGTGGTACTGTATTCGTGTCAACTGACGTCATACTGATAACTTTCTTCGACCTTGAATACGAATAAATAGAAATCGAGAGATACTGATTTGTAGTTGCCATCATTTGCGTCAAAGAATAAATTTCCTGGTCCGACTTTTGTGATCAGAAACTTTAGTGATATCAATAACTATCGGCGACTTTCTACGATAGTATATAATCAACGTATCACTCAATCTGGGAGACTAAGTGGCTTACAACGAAGACAATTAAAAACATAGCTACATAATTATTCCGGATAATCATAAGAAGAATACTAATGATCTGACAAACTTTGCGCATTAATTCGTGCTGCATACTTCATTAGTCAAAACCAAATGCTCACTTAAAAATTGTAAATTATTTATATTTAAGTACTGTACTATATTTTTTAACTGTTTAAAATCTATAAACTGTTATATATTTTAATACATTATTAACTGTTTATGTATAAACAATTAATAATGCAAAATATATCGACGGATTCGTAACGTGCAAATAAACACTCCAGCAGCTAGAACAAATAGTGTAATTAATAGAATTTATGCGTACAAATAGTTAATTTGTACGCATAAATTCATTAATTAATATTGCAAATACGATAATCAATCTAAAAAACAAAACAAATGCTGTTAAGTGTGGACAATTTTTGCATTTTATGTATAATGAAAAATTAACTTGTGTAATTATCTTTTACTGTCGCATATTAGATTCTCAATTAATGAAAAAACAATTATTTTATAAAATATAAAAGATAAATATACAAATTAAATTAAGTGAAACGATCGTATAAAAATAATCTGTAATTTTTCCAGTTATGGAAGAATAATTATAAATATAATATAATTACTGAATAACAATTCAATAGAGAAAGAAAAGTTGGAGAAGATAACTTATCTCTAGTTTTTACTTCTCAATCAATAGCTGTTAAGATACAATAGGTATAGAGGATACAAAACACGTGGAATATAATGAATATTCGCTCTTAACAACCACTTTTCTACCAAAATTGCCAACCATTAGTTAAAGTGTAGAGATGATTCCGATATCCAAGATAACTTTTATCATCTTAGAAGTCAAAGTTAGAGCGATTAGAGCAAAAAATAATATTAAAATGTAGCCTCAACAAATGTTTTACAATGATTTAAAACATCATTTTAATTTATTTTTTAAAATAAAATTCAATTCAGTCATATCAAGATAAATTACACACATGTTTTTACCCATCAACATTATTAACATTTATAATGCAATTTACAAAGTGCAAACAAATTTTTATATAATTATTATTATTAATTTACAGTATTTATTAAAGTTATTAAATTTTAATTTAATATTTTTTAAATGAAATATTACACTGTATTAATTCAAATTTAAGAAACACTTCAAATTTTAGATGCATCAAAAAGTCAAAAAAGTGTACTTCAAACTCGAATTAATATTATATTTTTATTAAATATACATAATACAGTATTTTATACTTATTATATATAATATATGTATTTAAAAAATACAGTATTTATAGGATAAAATCAGTAGTATTAGTTCAATATCCACCGATTCCCATAATAATATGACCAATATCAGATATTTCAGTCTCATAAATTAGACACAAGGAGAAAGAATAATGAATAATATATTTAAATATTGATGCTTCTACTTATTAATCAATGAAATTTTTATTACTATTTGTAGCATTTATGATATTGTTATAGTAACATGTGTAAAATTTATATTTTATGATCCATATTTATGATATATTATTATAGGCCTATATAGTATCAAAAATTTGGAATTTGTATTATTTATTTTTATCAGGGATGAATCAGGAAATAAATCTGAGAAAGAATGATTTTTAATTCGTGTTTTTTTATATATTTTTTTAATAATCATTACATAAAACTTTACTGCCATTTTATAAGGGAGATAAATTCAAAAAACTATGATACACTCGTAACGAAAGTTCATGTTAACAATAAAAATTCTCAGTGTTATAGCTCCATTCGCCATCCCCTGGATCTGCGCCTGAAGGATATTAATTATCAACAAAAAAAATTGGCTGTGGGCACTTCGTCTATTTTTTCCGTTTATTTGTTTGCCTGTTTGTCTGGAAATTGATAAAAGTTCTGAGATTTTATTAAAACATACAATTGAATTATTAGCGAGGTTGAGGCCGAAGTTTTAAACGCGAAAACGTGAACGTCGAACGTCGAGCGCCGCTATCTTGTAAGCGGCGCTCGACGTTCGACGTTCACGTTTTAAAGATGAAAATTTCGGCCGCAACATCTCTAAGAAGAATTGTAAATTAATTTAACCATTATTGAATCACATTATATAACCGACATAATACTTCATTTTTAAATAGATTCAATCTTCTTTCGGAGACTCTTTAGTGTCAAAAATGATGGATAATCTCAAACTTGCAATATTCTAACTGAAGAAAACTTAAAAACTATATAAAATTCTTTAGACATGATTAATTATATTGAACGAAAATATTTTTATATTAAATATTTTATATTCGGTATTATTAAATTATTCATTATAGATAAAAAAAAATTAAGCTTTTTGTTATTTTATAATAATTATTTAAAAAACGTTTTTATATTTTTAAAGTGTCATAACAGATGACGACTTTAAATGTTGCCGAGAAAGTTAAGCNAAACAAAAGAATCAGACAGAACTGAAAATACAAAGAAATGTGAGCTGAAAAGTTCGTGCTGAAGAGGTATCTTCAGCACGAACTTTTCAGCTGTAATGTAAAGATAAGAAAATTCTTGTGAATGAAAAATTTCTTAGAGAAAACTTTTCAGCTATAATGTAAAGATAAGAAAATTCTTGTGAATGAAAAATTTCTTAGAGAAAAAGCTGAAAAATTTGGGCCATGCCAGATTGAAAGCAAGTAGCGTGGCTCGTTAAAGAAATCAAAGAACATGTAACTCTTCTTTTGGAAACGAATATGACAGGTAATGAAAAATTGTCATCATCATTCATTGGAAAATCCTTAAAACCTCGATGTTTCGGCAAGTCAAGACGTCAGAGTTTTATTCTAACTGGCTGAAAAAGCTAGACATTGGAATGATTACTGAAAATAGAAAAATGATTTTTTTAAATCAATAGTTTCATGTATTTAAGTCTAACTACATTGTTTTTATTTCGATACTTACGATCTAATTAAAATAATGGTAGTAATCGATAACACTTCGATAATACGAAAATGTTTTTCTGCTCCTTCCATTTTGAGTTATAGAGAGTTCTATTGTATAATAATAAGAATATCTTGCATAGAAGTTCACCTTGACTTATTGTATTGGTAGCTTTGGTATTTTGTTTATTATTCAAACAACTTTCATATTTAATAAATGTGTATCCTTGATCCCGAAGTAAGGTCGTGTTTACATTCAGTTCATACAGGAATTTTTATTCTTAATGCATAAGGTGAATGAAAAAAGTTTGATTGTTTGATTGATTTGATTATTGAATTGCGTGATTTGTATTTATTGCATACGAATCACGCAATTCCGTACACTTACTTAAATAAAGGTGATGCAAAAATTTAATTATAAAAACTGTAAATAATATTAAAAATAATTCTGCTTAAATTATCGGATGCTCTTAAAAAAAAAAAAAAAAAAACATTTTTCTTTGAAGTAACAGTTTATTTCTCGTTAGTTTACGCTTATTTCTCGTTAGTTTACGCTTATTTTTATCATGTTTTCGAAATTTAAACATTGAAAATTCCATAAAAAGTATTCAAAAATTGATAATAGCACGCAATTGCGTGTATCTTAAATGGAAAACCCATGACATATACTTGAACTATAAGAAGTTATAAAAGATATTTAGAAAGAAAAAACAAAATTTCAAATTTAGAAATGAGAAATTACTGAATTTATTTCCCATTTCGTTCTTTAAAATATAAAGTTATTTATCTCAAATTTTGAAAGAAGTAAATAGTAAATTTTAGTTTTTTTTTATTACATATAAAAATATTTATATGGGTCTTAAATGATAATAAATTAATTATTGGTGCATTCGAATTAGTAATTTAAATATATCAATAGTTATTACTCGAATTTCGCTTGAAAATATTTAATTTTCGAACAATTTTGAGGATTTGAAACAATCGAATTTTAAATAAAACATTAGAAAGTCGAACGTTTTCTCTATTATTTCATCTTGTTTAGAAGTTAAAATCTGTATAATAATTATTGCTAGTGACCAAATCATTAACGGATAATTCATTCTATTTTTATTTTTTGAATAGATTCGATAAAAGCCATTCACTTCAGCAGATGATTACGGCATCCATTCTATTGTATTTCCAGTACTTTAATTTTTCATTTTCTGAAAGACATCGGCTATAAATTAATGTCGTCTTTTAACAATATTTTCTTCGGAAATTACAGATTTTAATACCGAAATTATTAAGAAGATCTCTTTTGTCGATTAATTTCTTATCACTTAAAGATTTATTAAATAATTAAAAAGCAATGCAGCTGTAATTTGAACTTGACAAGATGAATAAACAGAGAGAACTTAATTAGCTGTAATACTTAAAAGCGGCCATCAGGCCTTCTAATTAAGTATTAAAGAAGGTCAAATGGTCTGGTCTTCAGAAGGCCTGATCACCCTGAAGGCCATCAGACCCTTTGAGGATCCGGATTGAATCCTGACGAGCAACTACTCGGAATTTTTCGGAGGAGGGATAACGTCGGGTCCTTATCCCTCATTATACTTTCGTTCCCATTATAGACCTAGCCGAACTCAGCCTTAATATGATTAAAAAGGCTTTGTTGTAGTGTCTACACGGCAAAAAAACAGTAAAAAGGAATACCTAATTTAAATGGTTTTATTTTACAGTGTAATCCCATATTTATGAATTTTTACAGTAAAACCTGTTCAAAAATGGGAAAATCCGTAGGAACAAAGCTATTTTCTGTGTTTAAAAAAAACCTGTTTAATTAAAACGGAAACCTGCTAAACCGGAAAAACATTCGATACTGCACGAGTCCGGTTTACACAGGTTTCACTGTATATGCTTATTATTGTCGACTGAATCATCGTTCTTCAATTGATTCTTTTGGCATTCATCTCCCATAATTTCTCTCTAAATTTTTTCTATTAATTTCAAGTAATTCAATACATTTGAAAAACTAAACTTGTTATTATGTAATAAAGCTAGAATGCCCTCATTTTAAAATTAGATTTTTAAAATAATTGTCACACACTAAATATTTAATAGTATAAAATACATTACTAGGAAAATTTTAATATAACGCTTAATATAGCAAATAAATTGATCCACTCTGTAAATTCTTAATTAATTTTAAAATTACTTTTACTATTTTCTATTATATATTAAATAATTCCTTTAAAAACTTTAATAATAATTAAAATTTTCGTTGTAAATTAACAAATTAAGATCGGTAATTAATAAAATGATATTTTAATTATAAAATATACTTTATTTGAGATATTATATTTAAAATTTTAAGTAAAAAAATCAAAGATTTCTATATGTTTTCGTCTGACCTAGATTTTCTGGTTCGTTTCAACCATTTCTACGTAAGCAACAACAGTATTATAGATAATTCCCCTAGAGATAAACAGGCTTGTTAATTTCTTTGCTTCTACAATACACTAAAGGTTCACAGTCAATATTTGGAATTAAAGAAAATACATTTACAATTTCTATTGAAAATAGAAACGAAACAGTATTATCGATTCCCCTGTAAAGAGGCGTTTTCCTTTAGACAGCAGAGTAATACAAACAAACATAATTATGCGGCTTATAAAACCTTTCTAGACAAAAAATAAAGAAAATATATTCGATAATTTTATATAATTTAAAATATATAATCAATACTTAATATTATTATTAAATATTACTTAATTATCAAACGTCTTACGTTTTCCTTACATCAAACATATGCTTTAATTGTAGTAAAGTATTATACAGAAAAGATTTAAAAATTAAATATAAAAATCATGATACATAATATTATATCTCTTCTCATATGTTACCGAGTCAATAATTAGATCTGTAACAGGTGGTGTAGTGTCTGTCTAGTATATGCTTAATACGTGATATTTTAAAGGGAATAATAATAATAATAATATTTAACGTATAGAACTTACAAAAAATATGATGTTGAATACCATCAGAAGAATCTTCATGCAGTTTATAGCTACTGTTGTTTGTAGTCGTTTACCCATTTTTAGATGCTTTTCCTCTAGAGTACGGTAGAGTATAGTCTGTAGAATGAATATGGCGTGACTGTAACAAACGATACTTGATGGCGTCAGAGTAGCAGCTCAGTCTAGCGATAATGCATAATATACAGCTTGAATGTACAGTACAAACATTATTAATAAAAATTGAGAACAGTTATTTGCATAATTTTTTTCCCTTCGAAATAACTGGAAGGAATAATTATTCAATTTTTTTTTCTTTTTTGCTATAAAGTCTAATGCACGTTCATCCCTATTTATCTTTTTCTTCTTCTTTTTTAATCCATTTAAAAAAGAAAATGTATTGCGTGACAGAAAGATAATAGTCAGAATTGACCTTCAGTAAAGTTTCTTTTAGTGGCTTCACTTTAATTAATTATTTTTTTTAGTTGCTTGATTGAGTTTTTTTTCGTGTAAGTATGATGTGCCACATCTAATATCGATTATCGCTATAGCAACGTAAGGTTAATGTGACAGGGTGGAGGTGGATGATGCATTAGAAGGTGTAGTGTTTTCGTGTCGACGGGTAAGGAATATGACTGGATATATCATTAAAGAAACTATAAAAAGTAAGCTTATCGTTCTCAACTCTGATTTAAGTAATATAAAAAAATTTTTAATTACTTTTTTGTAGAAAAGATGCCGACATCACCCAATTGGTTTAGGATAAAGCGTAAACCTGTTAAAACACCCATAATAAGACTTCACGGAGCACCTACTATAGAACCGTCTAAGAAGAAGAAAGTAAGTTGCAACAAGTTGTTGCACATTCCTGAAAGAACTGTAGAATCACCTCCCAGGAATAGGAGGAGATCATTATCGTTGTCTTCATCCGGAAGAAAATCGCCTGTAGATCCACGATACTTATCATTATCTGATGTTAGAAAGGAAAGTGGATGGAAAGAAAGGAAGAACGAATTTGTTTTCTCGGCTTCTAAACGCCAATCTTCTAGAAAATTATTGAAAACTGCCGAAGGAATCAGAAATTTAACATTAGATCCTACACCAAAGAAAAAGTTTCAGATGTGAGAGGAATAATTATATGTTTATTTTTTTTTAATTCATATTTTTCTTACATAATATGAGTGTTATATAAAGCGAAATTTATCTTTTATCTGTTTTTAGGAATAATAGTTTTAAGGTAAATTTTTTTATATTTTTAAATATAAATTTTAATCGTTTTAACCGAAATAAATTTTGTGTAATTATTATTGTGTTAAATCACGATAGCATTGCTCGGCTGAGGATATTAGGAACATGAAAATTGAGCAAAACACAATTATGGATATCCATAAGAAGCGAAATATGTTTCGAGGTAAGATTGAATCTAGTTTTTTTTCCCCTGTTAAATATTAATTTTGATAACAAAAATTAAATTAAGTTGATTAGAATGATGTTTATAAATCAAATCGCATCTGAAAGTTTGCTTTGTTTACTTTTTATCGATCTCTTCCATAAATTCGCTATTTATCTAGCGATAAAATTCGTTTTTTTAATACAAAAGACCATAAAATATGCACGTTAATATCCTTTGAATCAATTTTATTCCATAAATTCATCAATAAAACTTCAATGTTAATGAACAAAGGCTATATTAAATTAATATTAATTAAAGCTACAATGTTTTAGGATACGGAAATTAATTCAGAACAGAAAATATTGTAAATTTTACTTTGAAATTTAGATAAATAGTTAAAGTCCGAAATGATTTAATATCTTATTTAAATATTTTACAGAACAAAAAACTAATAAACAATCTTCCATATTCAACCACGATTTCGATAACGGTAGCGTGAGTAGCGACGAATTTTCTTTAAAAGCTTATCCACCCAGCCTTTCGACAGATTCCATTGATACATCCCCCATATTTATAACACATTCGATATAAATTTAACAGGTAAATTCATAAAAGTAATAATTATTTATATATAGTATAATAATAATAAGCTAATGTAAACAATAAATTGTACTTTCTTTTTTTTTTAAATAGATACAGAGAAGAAAACAGTTTAATTATTTTTTTTAGTTGCTTGATTGAGTTTTTTTNGTAGCGTGAGTAGCGACGAATTTTCTTTAAAAGCTTATCCACCCAGCCTTTCGACAGATTCCATTGATACATCCCCCATATTTATAACACATTCGATATAAATTTAACAGGTAAATTCATAAAAGTAATAATTATTTATATATAGTATAATAATAATAAGCTAATGTAAACAATAAATTGTACTTTCTTTTTTTTTTAAATAGATACAGAGAAGAAAACAGTTTATTGAATTTCTTTCTCATTAGATGGCAGCACTATCGTTTAATTTTTAAAATATAAATAAATTATTAATGGAAGAGAATAAATAAAACAACGAAAAATATTTAAGTTTTATAAACAACCTTACGTTATAAAATTTATAATAAAATTTCGATATAGAAAATATTTAAAAAATAAGTAAACATTTTTTAAATTAATTCATTAACATACCAATTTCGATGATGATGATGATGATAAAATTTATCATCTTATCAATTTTCATAAATGTTGGCATTTCACTGATCTTCCATCACAAAGGTAAATGTTCTTCCTGTAACGAGAATAAAATATTTTTAAAGAAATTAATGTTAATGTAATATTTAAATAATTCAAATTTTCCAAAAAAACATTTTTGGTAAAATTAATTTTATGAATTAATAAAAATTATTCAACCATAAATTCTATAATGTGTTATCGTTATTCAGTATCCATAGAGATGAAATTCGAATATATACATAAGCATTAATCGATTTTCTGTTCGATAGATCTATATTATAAGTAAAAAATTCCAGGTTTTGTTTTAAATTTAAACAAAATTAATTAAAGATATTTATATGATATAAATGAGATTTTGTTAAAGAAAATGTGTTCTACTGACCCTTCAAATGTTCAAGGTGATGTGTATATTTGAATATAAGCTTTGTTACATAAAAGTTATGTAGGACATGTATGGAAGTAATGAAAAATTGGGTCGTGACGTTGAAATTTGCATCTTATCAATTTACAAAAATGATAATATTACACCAATTTTCTAAAGAATCTATAGAATTTCTATAGAATTATCTCTATAAAATCAATTTTTTTAAAATGTATTAACAGGAATGGCGATAATAAATACGATCTACAGCCAAGAATTTTTTATGAGTTGTATAGTTAATTAGATAGTAATTAGTTAACTAGAAGTAATAAAATTTAGTCAATGTCAATGTTTGGCCTTAAAACTTGCAACTCAAGATATCAATATTAATTATGCCTTCGTATATTTTCAAAATATATTGAAATTTTGTTTAAAATAGTGTAAAAGAAAACAATTACACGCATTACAAATACATAAACAACACATCTTTTATAATAAACTTATGAAAACGTCTCTATAGTAGATTTAGTATAGCCATTTTGTAAGAAACTACCCTTTATAAAGTAGTATTTTTTAAAAAAAGAACAGTAAAAAAGACAACACTTCGTATTAACGTCGTTATAAAATAATTCATCTACGTAACAAACTTGTAATTTTTATATTTTTCCTTTTTTTTAAAAAAAATTTTCCTTCTTTTAGTGATGTATATTATGTTTGTTTAGTACAACTGTATGTATTTATACGTCCCTGAAACTAAGTTACGTAAGAATAATTATTGGCTCAGGTTTTTAAATTTTGATTTTCTTCTTCAGATAATGACGTAAAGTAGGAAAATTGTTTAAAATAAAGTTCTAAGCAATTTAACAAAGTCAGCTTGAGATTTTTTTTCTTCTTTCGCATTTTTGCCTTTCATAAATTTCAAGGTCAAACGTCATCACTATAATTCGCGCAAAAAAATATGATGTTTTCCTTTATCGAGAAGAATATAATTTATTACTTTAAAAAATCTGGCTGTTTTACCTATAAAAACTGTAATAATTTTATAGAATATGAAGATTTTTTAAAACAAAATACAAATCTTTTATATCTAATTATGAATTTAGATTAAGTTTTTAAATAAAAAAAAATATCTAAATATTCTGTTAATTAAACAATTATATTCGACTGTTCCTATAGACGTGTAATCTAATTCTCAGTTGTAATGTATTGTACAATTGCCATTTATATACTTATACCTTCACATCATATTTTGCAATGTCTATAAAGTTGCTTTTTTGTAACCCTGGATGTGGCCTTTTGCTTATCCTCTACTGAATACAAAGAACAAATTAGAATTCACCTTTAACTCAGTAAATTTAGAATAAGATAAAACAGATATAGTTTTTAATGGAGTTTCGTATATTGGAACGGTTAACGTAAAGACGGTTACTAAAAAGGTTTAATATAAAATTAAATGAAACGTAATTTATGGATTAGTTCTATTTAACAAAGTTTAAAATAGGCTCAAAATGTGGTCTTTATATTGTAATTTTAAGATATTTTCATTCATTTTACGTAAAAGGAAAAATTCATTTCTGCGAATTGAATTTTTCCTTTTATGTAAAAGAAAATCACTTATTCAAATCTTAAATTGTAAATTGAATATCAGCATTAAAAGTTTAATAAAGGAAAACTAGATAATAAACTGTACTAGTTTCTATCCTTCTTTTCCTTCTATTATATTTACTAATGTCATAATTCATTTCCTTAAAACATTCCTCGCAAAACTAATTTATAAATGTTATTTATAAATAAGCTTTAGTAAACTTTATAAATTTTATTATCACTGTTCGAATTTATGGAAATGTGAATTAGGATTTAAGAATAAAATCACACAGTAACTGTGCAAACTTATAAAAAAAAAAGTACTTTAATATTTGATAAAATTATAACTGATCTAAAAATCAACCAACGTTGACAAACACAAATAAGCTGGCCGCGTACAGTTTTCTGGGTTTTCTTTACGTGTCTAACACCTAAATATGAGCCAATTTCGCACAAAAGACCTCGCGGGTGACACTCACCTGTTGGCAGATCGCCCGTGTGTTGCCTTATCTTATATCATCAAACCAGTCCAATTCAATTTGATGTTTACGAAACGAAAATTAAATTTTATTTATTTAAAAAATTATGAAAATCCAGTGAAATTTTAAAGGGTGTAATAATTTATTATTTTACGAATCCTCTATTGAAAATCTCAAAAATCATTTGCAGGTCATGTTAAAAATTTCAGGTCACCATTATTTTTTTTGTTTTGTGTGTGCGTGTGTTTGTGTTTTTATGGAAGTTATAAATCATTCTATGATCGAATAGAACTTTTTGTGTACAAATTAGAGTTATGCAAAAATATTTTTAAAAAAATTAACTATACTTCTTCTATTACAACATGAACACAAAAACAGTCTACTTATAGGTAGGCTTATATGAAATAAGCATAGATACGTCATTTAGATCAATACTTTTTCAAATTCTAAACTTTAAACAAATGTAACATTAAATTAATTAATACATAAGTAAATAATAGCATAAATATTTAGTTATGCAATAGGAAAATCATTAAACATAATAAGTTTTTTTTTTTTTATAATTGATCAAGTCAAACTAGCTGCACTAGTCCACAATAATAAACTTTCTCAATTATTATTCCTGAAATGTGTTAAAACTATTTCGCAAGACAAATAAAAAAGAAATTTTTAACAATTTTCTCTTTGTTTTTCTGATAATTAAACAATGGAAATAATTTTCCTTCTTTTAAAAAGTATTAGTACAGTACATGAGTATTAAGAATTCTATATTCAATTTTTAAGGAAAAGTATTTAGTGTATTTAATCAGTTCCCAATTTTTTAAAATGTATTCTGATTTTAAAAAAATTTGAATGCACACTTTTATTTACCTGAAAAAAAGAAGAATTTAAAAGAAATCACAGTTAAAATTTACCATTAAAATATTCTACATAATTACAATCAAAAGCTGCTTGTCTAGAGAAAAAAATAACAACATTGTTCAATTAAAATTCAAGTAAACATATTATTATTATTATTATTATTTTATTCAAAAGTTATGACAGATAGAAATTATCTGTAGTCTACTGAAGGCCATTTGGGAAATTCATTAGCCTATAGGAGAACCCAACTTCACTTATAACACTTCAGCCTTATTATTTATTTACTTATTTTAACAAAATTTGTCTTATTTGCCTTAAAATATATTAATCTATATTGTGTTTATAATTAAAATATTAAGATCATATAAGTTAAAGTAAAACTTATATTTTTAAAATTGCAACTATTCATATTTGTGAAAGAATAAGAAATATTCTATTTGTGCTTTGAATAAAATATTTTTAATAAGTTATGCTTAAGAGTCCATGACATAAGGAGAGTACAGACCTGACTCTTGACAGTTGTTCTACGAAACAATATAAATATGAGAACTTTTTTATTTTATACAAGACAAATAATAATAATTTTGTTTGTTCTTCCACTAGAACGATTAATTTTAAATAAAAGTATCAGTATACTATTTATTTTAGACAGTGTAAAAGTTTAGTATATCCAATTACTCATAATTTTACAACGGTGCAAGATAATATGTGTAACTCTGTTTCAAAAATTTTCACTTACAAAAAAGAAATGGCTGATTGTAGTTAGACGAGAAAGAATATGTTGTCCAATGGCATCACTTATATGAGATATATTTAACTAAAATACAGTCGACCCCCTATAACACTGTTGATAATTCCGTTTTATATGAATTCCATGTTGTACGAGTCACTTAGATTTTATAAATACGTGAACCGTTCACAGCCCGGCACACGTATGTGTAAAATCTAAGTGACTCGTACAACGTGGAATTCATATAAAACGGAATTATCAACAGTGTTATAGGGGGTCGACTTGTAATAGATTTTAAATTTTAATTTGGTAGAGGTAAGACCTACATTTATATTATTTATCCAATTATTTAACCAAAATAATGACTGTAAATCTTAAGCGATTGTTTTTATAATTCATTTGCGACTCCGTAATTTTTTTTTAATCTTTGTGTTACTTTTTATTTTGCTTATAAATATATTTTAATGTTTTTTTTTTTTCTTTTATGTTCGATGTTAAATTTGCTTACACAAATTCAAGTGGCAGACCTAAATGTTTCGTACCCTGAAGTAGGATGTCTAGACGTCAAAGATTTCCTGGGACTGTCCCAATTTTATCTGTTTTTAATAGTATATTTGATTGTAAAATCAGTCTTTGAATAGAGCAATTTCTTTTATTAATGCATCAATATGATATCACCAATTTATGGATAAATAAATAAATAAATAAATTTTAAAAAATAACCGAAGTTTTAGACCCCATTTTTAATGATTCTGAAATATGTCCCCGGTTGGATTGTAAATGATATGGACCGTCTACCTTAATAGCTTCATAGTTTCATAGTATTTTCTATTGCCTAACTACAATATTTTCTAACAATTTGAAATTTAAAAATTATTTTAAATATTTTATTCTAAACCATCGTGAATGTGGATGAACTATGACCCTAAAAATTGAAGAGTTTTTACCATGTTTTGCTTAAGAACTAAACTTTCTAGTTACGTCATTGCCGTCTTTGCTCAGGAAAATGATATAAGGTAACATTCTCATACAAAAATGTACATACGAAAAAGAATATGTACTTAAAATAAACTTATAATAGATCTGACCAAACCAATTCTACACCGAAAGAAATTCTAGGAGCTCATTGACAATCTGACAGATGAAAATGGCAATGATAATATGGGACTGCATACATATGTGAAATAACAGACTGCCTGCACTAATATCTACTTTCAACTGTTAGGCTAATTAATAACCACATAATGTATTCGAATTTCATGGTTCACCTAACGTTCTCTGGACAAAACTTCCTCTTCATGCGAAAGACTTGATGAGAGCATAACGATGTCATATATAAAAAAAGTAATAAAAATTGAATTTAACGTAGGAAAATTATGGCGATTGGTCAAAAAATGACCCCTCCAAGAATTTATATTTTTGGACTCGGGACCTTCAAACGTCGAGAAATGAAAAAAGAAAAAAAATCCGGAGGTTTTTCTGTATATAGAGACGTTATTGTGTGGGGGGGCACGAGTTTGTTCACCCTCTTTGAAACTCTTGTTCTTTTTGTCGAAAATTTCTAAAATTTTGCAGGAAGGTTTGTATATTAGACAGATTGATGCTATTAAATTTTGGTGGTTAAAGGTCGACAAGGTGGACAGATAAAACGGGGTTCGTGTATCGTATCTCGAGTCGGACTTAATGACGATTTCTCTCGTTATTAGTTTTTGCAACTTTTTATAAAACTCATCCCTACCCTCAAAATTAAGCTTTTTGTTATTTTATAATAATTATTTAAAAAACGTTTTTATATTTTTAAAGTGTCATAACAGATGACGACTTTAAATGTTGCCGAGAAAGTTAAGCAACTCTTTGCTGAATTTTATTATATACAGTATATAGATTAACAATTACTCCGTAAATATTGTTATATGAGAGCCTTATAGCAAAATAAAATTTAAAATATATACAGATACTTTTTATATCGTCAGATAAAAACCCATTAACCTATTACAGTGTTGACAAGACAAAAAAAAAATTTCTTCATAATTTCACATTTCATATACAATGTCCTACTAACCTTTCGTTATGAGTTTAAGAAAAGTGTCAATTTTTAAGATGATACAAACCTTGACAGAGATTTTAATAACAGCTTTATAGCTAATCTATTTCGGATTATTTTAACATTTTAATTTAAAAATTGAATAGTCTACTTTACAATTATTAAATTCAAACTTTAATGTTTAACATTTTTAATATTGAGTTAGAACTAAAGTTATTTTTCGATGTGACAATACTCATTAAAGATTTTAATTACGTTTAATTAGAAAAACCTGCTGTAAATTATAAAAGTGATTCATTTGTATTGAAAACAGAAAACTTTTACTTTCACAGATTCTTACTTTTTACGTTCCAGGAGACCAAAACTATAAAAATATAAATCTTACATAATTCTCTCACTCCATGTGTGTATATATATATGTATGTATGTGTATGCTTGCGCGTGGGTGTCTAATTTTCATTATATCTCAGGACTGGATGAATAAAAAATTTTGAAACTTGACATGGTTATTCCTATATATGGGGCATTGATGCTATTAAATTTTGATAAGGTCAAAGGGGTGGGGAGATAGAGAGGTCATATGTTATATTTCGAGTGGGATCAGACGTAATGAAAACTTTACTCATTGGCATTTATATATATATTTTTTAAATTCATCTCTACTCTCGAAATTAAATCATTCTAAGCCATTGTCAAAATGGCTTAATTTAATAATGGTAATTAATACTGTAATATAAAAATTATCATAAATAAAATCTCATAACAGATGATTCCACACAGAACTGTAATTTTGAGCTAGTTTCATGTTTTTTAACTTTAATTTCTTTATTTAGAAAAAATAGTTATCAGAATTCAACAAAATTATTTCTTTCGTTATTATTTAAATTTTACATCATAGTATAATCGAAAATTATCAGACTTCCTTCCTAGTCTCCTGGCCCTGTTCGAGTGTCGGAATGTCGAGCAAGAGCCATTGCCAGCTTTTTAATATTAAATTTATGAATATTTAAGCATACGACGCATAAATAGTTATAGTTGTATGAGATAAAGCGATCTGTCGGGGAATGCCTGCCGGAAAGCTTTCTGCCAATAACTAGCTCCTATTTAGATGTTAAACAAGGGGAAAAAACACGGAAAACTCCACTTGGGCAGTCCATTGGTAAAGCGCAAACACGTGACCAACTACCAGTGTTCTACATGTAATTAATTTTTGTATTCCTGCAAAACCTGTATTTACTATTTAACTATTTTATTTAAAAAAATCAAGAATTTAAATCTTTTACCTCACGAAAAGTTATTCAAATAATTATTTTTATAGCTCATCATATTCATTAATAGGTTCTCAATATTACAAAATTATAATCTTAAAAAAAAAATGCTTTTATAACTTATAATGTTACTATACTAATTCAATTTTCGTTGTTATAAGTCCACTAAAATATTTATGAAATGACAATAAATTTTCTAGATAAATAATTTTAATTGCAACATTTATATTACAAGGTTTTTCCTTCTGAAATTATCACTTATAAATCTAAGGTAATAATTAATAGAATCAAAAACGTGTTTTTAAAATATATTTATAATGCTATTATTTAAGAATTATTTATTTAAATATAAATTAGACGAACTTTTGTATTACTATTTTATTATATCAGATATTAGCATGACTATAGCTCCATACTTCATTAACTTATATAATTAATAGTAATACAAAGAAAATATCCATTAATATTAAGAAACAGTATCTATTGGAAACAAATACGTTAAAAATACATTTATAAGTTAAAATCATGTTTTAAATTATAAATACTTAATCATAAATAAATAATTTAATAAATTTGTATCCTTGTCTATATCAAAATTTTCAGTTTGTAAGATTATTTTTGCTTAATCTGTTCAAAGGTTTCTTAGCAGCATAAAAATTTAATATAGGGCGTTGCCCTCGAACGTCCCTAGTTTTAAACTATTCTGTAAAAACCATTTTTTCATATATTTGAATAAAATGTGTTGGAGGATTTTGGTCAATAACTTCAAGTTTCATGTGCATATACCTGAAAAAGCCGTTGCTGCCGTATAGTGGCGATCTGGACATCCCCTGCTACACTGTCTAAATTGCTGGGACCCCATTTCTTGGTCCGCACATCATCTCTAAATTTTCTTTGTGGTTATGCCAAGGATCATATGTATGTTATAAAAGTGCCAGACATAAAAGCCTGCAAACATACCATTTACAGTGCGACTTCTAACATGCTGGTTCGGAGTGGGCTAAAATCAAATACAGACCGGGTATCGCGCATGCCATGTTAGGAGTATATATATAAATGTACTGATTTAATGTAGTAACTAACTTTTTCAGATGCATTTTCTATTACCATTTCTTCAGTACTATATTCGCGTTTCTTTTCCCAAAATAAATCCATAAAACTGGGACGTTGGAGGAGAACACCTCGTATATAACTTTCATGTTGTGAAGACATCTCCGAACAGATTAAACAAAAATATAAATTTCGTTGGTATATATATATCTATATGTAAGAAGCATGAACTTATCTGAATTTTAACTGCCTAGAAACTGAATTTTTATTTAAATCAATAATAGTAAATCAATATTATATAATTTAGGAAAAAAAGAGAGATAATTTTCGTGGGTCAATTTTACAAAAAGCAATAAAAATTTATCCTACAATCCGCCTAACGAAAAATTTAATCAGATTTATTTCTACAAGTGTTGTGTACCAGTATACCTTTAATTATAACAGTTGAACCAGACTGGTTCAGCTGTTTTTACTCCCAATAACATCCTTCACATCTTTTATCATTTAAATTTTTATTATTAACTAGCTGCAAGGACCCGCTTCGCTGGGTTTTTATTTGTGGGCAAAAAGTAACGATAGTGAAGATTAAGATAATTACATTATAGCCAATCTTACCCGTTTTCACAGAATGCAAGAATTAGCGTTTCCAGACTAATTAGAGACCAGGTCCCGATTCTATTTCTGAACGTCTCCTGTTCACGTCCAGTCAAACGAACTATTTTCAACGTTTCTGAAACGTTTACAATCGTTCTATAATCGAACCAATATTCGAATTTTATGTTCGAATTCAAATTCGAATATTGTTCGAATTAAATTCGAACAATTTTCGAATTTGAATTCGAATAGCTGCAAGGACCCGCTTCGCTGGGTTTTTATTTGTGGGCAAAAAGTAACGATAGTGAAGATTAAGATAATTACATTATAGTCAATCTTACCCGTTTTCACAGAATGCAAGAACTAGCGTTTCCAGACTAATTAGAGACCAGGTCCCGATTCTATTTCTGAACGTCTCCTGTTCACGTCCAGTCAAACGAACTATTTTCAACGTTTCTGAAACGTTTACAATCGTTCTATAATCGAACCAATATTCGAATTTTATGTTCGAATTCAAATTCGAATATTGTTCGAATTAAATTCGAACAATTTTCGAATTTGAATTCGAATAGCTGCAAGGACCCGCTTCGCTGGGTTTTTATTTGTGGGCAAAAAGTAACGATAGTGAAGATTAAGATAATTACATTATAGTCAATCTTACCCGTTTTCACAGAATGCAAGAACTAGCGTTTCCAGACTAATTAGAGACCAGGTCCCGATTCTATTTCTGAACGTCTCCTGTTCACGTCCAGTCAAACGAACTATTTTCAACGTTTCTGAAACGTTTACAATCGTTCTATAATCGAACCAATATTCGAATTTTATGTTCGAATTCAAATTCGAATATTGTTCGAATTAAATTCGAACAATTTTCGAATTTGAATTCGAATAGCTGCAAGGACCCGCTTCGCTGGGTTTTTATTTGTGGGCAAAAAGTAACGATAGTGAAGATTAAGATAATTACATTATAGTCAATCTTACCCGTTTTCACAGAATGCAAGAACTAGCGTTTCCAGACTAATTAGAGACCAGGTCCCGATTCTATTTCTGAACGTCTCCTGTTCACGTCCAGTCAAACGAACTATTTTCAACGTTTCTGAAACGTTTACAATCGTTCTATAATCGAACCAATATTCGAATTTTATGTTCGAATTCAAATTCGAATATTGTTCGAATTAAATTCGAACAATTTTCGAATTTGAATTCGAATAGCTGCAAGGACCCGCTTCGCTGGGTTTTTATTTGTGGGCAAAAAGTAACGATAGTGAAGATTAAGATAATTACATTATAGTCAATCTTACCCGTTTTCACAGAATGCAAGAACTAGCGTTTCCAGACTAATTAGAGACCAGGTCCCGATTCTATTTCTGAACGTCTCCTGTTCACGTCCAGTCAAACGAACTATTTTCAACGTTTCTGAAACGTTTACAATCGTTCTATAATCGAACCAATATTCGAATTTTATGTTCGAATTCAAATTCGAATATTGTTCGAATTAAATTCGAACAATTTTCGAATTTGAATTCGAATAGCTGCAAGGACCCGCTTCGCTGGGTTTTTATTTGTGGGCAAAAAGTAACGATAGTGAAGATTAAGATAATTACATTATAGTCAATCTTACCCGTTTTCACAGAATGCAAGAACTAGCGTTTCCAGACTAATTAGAGACCAGGTCCCGATTCTATTTCTGAACGTCTCCTGTTCACGTCCAGTCAAACGAACTATTTTCAACGTTTCTGAAACGTTTACAATCGTTCTATAATCGAACCAATATTCGAATTTTATGTTCGAATTCAAATTCGAATATTGTTCGAATTAAATTCGAACAATTTTCGAATTTGAATTCGAATAGCTGCAAGGACCCGCTTCGCTGGGTTTTTATTTGTGGGCAAAAAGTAACGATAGTGAAGATTAAGATAATTACATTATAGTCAATCTTACCCGTTTTCACAGAATGCAAGAACTAGCGTTTCCAGACTAATTAGAGACCAGGTCCCGATTCTATTTCTGAACGTCTCCTGTTCACGTCCAGTCAAACGAACTATTTTCAACGTTTCTGAAACGTTTACAATCGTTCTATAATCGAACCAATATTCGAATTTTATGTTCGA
>NW_019384643.1:80251-184536 GCF_000671375.1 Centruroides sculpturatus | reverse complement strand
ATAAATTATTTATAAATACGTATGTCAAGTTATATTTTTATTACTACGTAAAATATATTTAAGAGTTTACGACCACTGTGCTGGGTGAGACGTTATTGAAACAAAAAAAGTTATGCATTCCATCACGTACATAAACAGTGTCGTAATTCGCCAAGTGCAGATCAGCAAATTCGTAAAATTTTTGTTTATTTTGAACAATCCGGATAATCGAAAATCCGGATAATGGAGGTCCGGATAATGGAGGTTCTACTGTATTTGAAAAAGTGGACATCATGGAGCACTAAAAACTTGAAAATAAAACATTTTTTTAAAAAAAATGCATGCATTATTGTTTAAATGCATTAACTTTTTGTGGCTTTATTTTTGAAATAGTAGATGCATTATGTTCACAAGTTAAATTTTTTCAGTTTTGACATCTCAAAAAATAGGCATGCATTAGAATTGATGGCACATTACAATCAAAAAAACACTAATTATTAGTTCCTGTGACCCATTGATGCTTTCAACTGAATTAGAGGCCCTCTTCCTCATTGTTAGAATTAGTTGGATTATCATTGACCTAGTTTATAATTTAAACTATAGACCTTGCCCTTGAGAGAGGTCTGTGCCTCTCTTATCTCTCGAAGCTGATATCAGGAAAAGAAACTTAAGCTATCACTTCACTCTCTCCAATATGTCTGTTTAAAATATTATCTATATAATGATAAATAATGTAGATATTTATAATGTTTTTCTATATAAATTCACACAAAATATATACAGTGTGTGTGTGTATATATATATAAAATATAATGTCAATATTCTGAAGAATAGACTTAACCTTTGTTGAAACCTTAAAGGCCTCTTAAACTATAGTTTGAACAGTTCAGGTGTTCCAGTCCTACTTACATATTTGTTATTTGTAATAAGAACAAAAGATTTTCAACCTTAATTTTTCATAATACATAATATAATAATAATTTATTAATTACTGGTATATTTTGAGAATATAAAAATAATTTAAAAAGTTAACATACTTATATAATGAATTTTGTAGAGTTAAATATTCAAACATACACATACACTTGTATTGTTTTTATCATTAAAAAAAGAAGAAAAAATTATGATAAGACTCATTCATAATTATAGTATCAATATGAATTTATTTTTAAAAATTTATAAGAAAACTTTATAAAAATTTTGAAACTTAATCATATGAAATAAATTTTGTCTTTAAAATAAACATGTTTTATTATTTAGCTTAAATGTAAGAGTTCAAGTAAATATACTGGATTTTTACTTTAAACAAATTTTTTAAGCCACATTACAGAAATTTCTGTTTAAGTTTGAATTTCTTTTATTATGGCAGCATATGTTGTTACATTAAAAAAGGATATAAGAGAATTAAATAAATTTTAATTCTCATTTTTAATGGTTAATCAGAATTTCATAAAATTACATGGTTGAATGATTTTTTACAATGTACATAAAGATCCAGGATGTTCAAATAAATAGGTTTTAACTTTTAAATTATTAAGCATGACTTTGATAATCAATGCAATTATACATGTCATTGCATTCAGTAGTATTGTGAAATGGATGGTAAGAGTCAGAACTTTAAACTATTCACTAACATAAAAATGTTTAGATTAATAAATACAATAAAATAAATTTTTCTTATTCATGAACATAATTCTCAATATCAGAATTAACTTTTATATAATGTCAAAATAGATTTTTAAGATTTCAAATGAAGGAAATAAATGAATTATATTAAAAATTTATTATCTTAAAATTACATAAAGAAAAAAAATTTACATTTTTTTAAATATATAAATGATTTAGGTTACGAAGAATTAGAACAAATTTTCAATGTAGAACATATCATTTTAGATTTTTACATGAACATAACAATTAAAATGTAGGCTACTACAAGAAATATAGTTTCAAATAAACAAATAAATCAATTTTTATATAAAAGAAGTAATACTTTTTATGACAAATTTTATGTTTATAACTAACAATTTCTTTAAAAATTAAAATATAAATTAATAATTGCATTCTGTTTAATTTTATATATTATAGTCATAAAACATAAAAAGTAAATATTTATACATATGTATCTAAAAAAATGGTTACTGCATTGCAAAATTTGCAATATTTTATATCACAATCAACTGTTTATAATTACATAGCTGATTCTGTGTAAAATATTGCCAAATATTTATGTCCAATGAAATTTATATATATTTAAAAACATATATAAATGTCATTAAACATGTAATTGTTGATGAAATAAAAATGATATGTAAAAGAATATAATACATAAAGATGTATTAAAGTTTAAATTGTTTATTACTGATGAAATAATATAGATTGACATTTAAAATTGATTACAAGACAGATGAACATTGAAAAAAAAAACCTCAAAACCAAAAAATTAGTTTTTTTATATATCAGGTATGTTTTATTATAGTTATAAATGAAATACAGTAATTATAATATATCTTTATAATTTAATGCACCATTGCCAACAATGAAACTAATTTAATATAATTACTAGTAGTATAAATAAATTTTAATAAAGAATTATTTTACATTCATTTATATTTTTATATATGATGATAAAAGAAAACTTATATGCTTAGCACATTCACAAACAATAACAAGATATAAATCCTTCATTATATCTTGTTTATATGAAAAGATTTTCAAAACAAAAAAAATTATAATTTAAAGGAGGTAATACAAGCACATTGTATTAGATATTCTGTACAGAACTTAATCTGTTTGAGAATTATATTTAAAGCATGAGAAAATGTATATAAATTATACCTGCAAAATTTGGAGGTTATACATACAGCCAGTAATAAATTCTCATTACTCATGAATTCAAGGTTAAATAACAACATAAATTATATTTTTAAACATTTCCATATACATTACAATAAGTTTATTGTAATTTTTAATCAATATCCAATTGATTTTTTTCAATTGACAACTGGAAACTTTGATATAGCACTACTTATATACAGTACCTCCATACTCATGAAGCACTTTTGAACTTCTGAATAAGATCATCTTCATAAATATTAAATTGAGAACCTTTCGGTATCTGTGAATTATTAAATTTACAATTTTGCATTGTAAATGATGATAACATAAACCATAATTCAAATTAACTTTTATATACGAATGAGATCTATATATTTCTTAATTTTTAAGATTTTTTTCAGTTTAGTGCTATGTTGAATTTACTGCCATATCAGAAGTAAAAGGTAATACTAAATCAAGGTTTGATTGTGTGTTTATTTATATAAATCAAGAGTTTTTTATTTTTTACTGTAGGTACCAAATTTTATCAGTACATAACTGACTGATATGATTAGTACTATAACTAGGCAGATGAAATAGGTGCATAAGCACATGACCCAGGACAAAGGGCCACCAAAATGGGGTATCAAAAATGATCAGTATTAACAGAAACGTCTTCCCTTCCAACCGAACACTGTGTTGAGTAATAACTGTCAACAAACACTGATAAAGGTTTTTTGTGGACAGTTATTGATGAGTATTATATTTTTATTTTCATATTTAAAATTTTGTCACTGGGGATTGAGTCCATAATATTTTTTCCAAAATAGGGGAGAAACAAAAATCTTACACAGGGCACATGAAGAGATAGTTATAGCACTGGATATGATAGGAAAAAAATGATGATACAAAAAACTTATGCTATATGTAAGAAGCATGAACTTATCTGAATTTTAACTGCCTAGAAACTGAATTTTTATTTAAATCAATAATAGTAAATCAATATTATATAATTTTTTATTTATATGATAGATTTTATATAGAAGTTTCAAAGGATGCAAAAACATTTAATATTCATTATTAAATATTTTTGAATTTATGTAGTCTTCAGCGCACTTACTGATAGTAGCATTTGAACATACTAGAAATTTTATTCAATTATTGCTGAAGTAACTTGAGATTTCTTAAATAATATTTTTAAAATTAATAATATCTTTCTTTAGTCCATGGAAACTAATAAAAATTAGTGTGAAATTTAAGGCTGATAGATAGAATACTATCTAGTTGCAAAGGATAATTCTTCAAAAATATATAAGCTCATAGCTTATCATCATTTTATGAAAAATATCAGTATGTATATTAGATAGTTTAATAATTTTTCCAAATAAAGTTTTTGATTGTTGTGATATATAAAATAATTACATACATGCATTCCCTTCCAACCATCAATAAAATGTTATGGTAGACATGCCTATCAATGAGATCATGTTGCAATTGATTGAATTTCTTTTAACAATAAAAATATGACTAGCATACATAGTAGATATAATTAACAATATTTGTTTTCACCATCTGAACTATTTAGTGTAGGGGCATTAAAAAATGTCACCAGGGCTGGGAAAAATTTACATGGGCTCCAAGTGAATAATTTGAAAATTTATTTTGAATTTATCGATATATTACTTTTTACAAAATAAACTTTAGTTATTTTTAAGCAGTTTATATTACAATAGTGCATAAGAAAAAACAAATTATGGGATGATGTCTGGGTCTGAAAGTTTTTACCCCATTATACTTCCATCTTGTCAGCCCTGATTTAGTGATATGAACATACTGTATATTATTTGTTAAGTATAATGAACTTTTGTTAATCAAAGTTAATTCATGTTAAAGCTATTTTGGTTTATGAAAAGTTTTAAATATATATAAAAGGTTTCAAATATATTTGTTTAAGATAAGACTGAATTATCAATAGAATAATGTCAGTTTCTAATTTTAAAATTTTTGAGAAAAAGAACATAAGAGTTTGTTTATTTTACAAAACTAAGTATTTTTGAGCCTATTAGATTCATCTTTAGAATGTAAGACTCTAAGTTTTACATTCTAGACTTAATATTTTCATAAATACAAAAATCCAAAGAATAAATATGTAATTTGTTGTTTTCAAAAATGTTTCTATCCATAAAAATTGTTTGACTCTGAAGGTTGACGAATAAGGTTGAAAGCATTTGGTTTTCAGAAATAAACTAGGTCTTATAAAAACTATTATTTTTTCTGATTATTTTGAAAAACACACATTGATGGTTTTTTATATTTTAATATTCAAAAACAAAAGCTCAGTTATTTGTTTATATTTAGAAAGTGACATTTTAGCAGTCCTTCTCCTTAATTGAAGTAGAAAATTTAAGTTGATAGTTTATAGTTCATTTGATATTTTAATCTATAAACTAAGCTATTTTCAAAAGTTTACTGTATGGAAATAACAATTTATTTTTTCCCTTTGCATCTTAGAAAATATATGGGAAATATTCAAATCATTTTGTTACAATTGTTAATATTTTATAATAACAATAAAGGTTATTTTTTTTTGTATGTAATGAAAATATAATAGTTAACTAATTCAAATTGTACAAGGTTAAAATAGCCTTAAATTTTGTTGGAAAAGTTTAAAATGCTGTTTATAATGGTACTGTTATAACTAACAATTATTATACAAATATTGTATTACTCCTGTAGTAATGGGAAACTAATCCTTATACAATAAAAGTTACTTGACTTAACTTGAATTATCAAATGAAATTTTTTAGATTCTTCAGTCAATGGATTACACAGTTATTCTCCAGATTTATTCAGCTTATTCTTTGTTGTATTATGAAAGTAGATACTGTATTTAATTATATCAAAAAAGAATTTCTATAAATTAGATGTTTTGCCTAAGTTTAGATCTGACTTTTAAAGATTTATAATTCTTCAATGGAAGCAATCACAGTGACTGTTCTGTAAATAANTTTTCATAAAATTTTACGAAAAACTCGCTAATCAATTATTATTATTTTTTTAAAAATTTGAATTGCGTATTTGTTTCGAATTTTATATTATTTCGTTTGTATAATAAAACTTCGAAACAAATTTTCACTTTACAAACATGTAAATTTGAATATAAGTTGCGTACTTAACTTAGAGTTAAAATATTAAATACTGTAGTCCCTATACACATTTTTAAAGTAAAATAATAATGTACAAATTATATGTAAATTTGTGTAGTACTCAGGGGCGTATCTACATAGGGACTAATAGGGCTTAAGCCCTGGGCCCCCAAGTGTCAAGGGGCACAAAAATTGAATAATCATCATAAATTTTTAATACTTTTTCATTAACAATGAGCACTTATCGTATAGTAAAAAATAGTTAATATTAATAAATAATAATAATGTTAATTTATAGTATTATTTGTTTTATTGTAAATGGGGCCCAATTGCATTTCAATAAGCCCTAGGCCCCGTAAAACCTAGATCCGCCCCCGATAATAGTATACATATATTAATATATTTTGTATATGCTTACTTTAATTAAAGCATGTTTTAACCACGTGTCATATACAACAGCACCTTCTTTATTAATAAAATATACCTTGACTACTCAACATAATTTAAAGATTTTAATCGTTCAATTTACATAAGTATAATATAATTATTACTTTAACTTGTTTAAATTAAAGTAATAATAAAAAAGGTTAATATTCTGTTCTGTTGCCAGTAGACATTACCAAGAAAGAATCACTCTACCGAAATTAAATCCCACATCAGACCACTCAGCTGTTCATCATGTCATCGTCCAATCAGAGAACAGAATTATCACCTGATTGTCGTCAGGCGTTTTTCGTTTCATTTATTATTAAAAGAACATTTATTAATGAAAAAAATAAACCAAATAAAGAAAATCTGGTTATATTTTTTTATATTAGTACGTAGTATCAATTCTTAAATTATAATAAATAAGCTATTTAATCTAAAAATATTTTTAACCTTTTCATTTGTCGTATTGTGATTGGATTTCTTTCTTTGTTCGCCGGTTGACGTCAATATCACGCCGTGAACGTGTTTTAACCAATAAGAAAGCTGGAGTTGTGACGCAAGCGCGTGAATCGTCGCTTGCAGCGGTACTCCACTGGAACGTAAAATGGCGAGTGAACAAAATCCCCTGGGGCGGTCGTTCAGTAGGCTGAACATTGAGAATTTCCGACAAGATATATATTCGGGTCAGTCTCTGCTTGATTCACATAGTGAGGAAACGTCTAGAAGAGAAACATCAACCAACTCCGGTAAAAGTAATCAAACAGATTTGTCTATAATGCTACACATTATGGAGAATATACCGACCAGATACGACATCAATAGGAATCCACCGAGATCCAGTCGGAGTAACAAAGATAAGCTGACGTGTTCTCAGCAATCGGTACTCAGTGCTATCGACCGTTTTGTGAAAGCCGTTAACAACATGGACGCTACAGTTCTGATCCCGTCCAGGTTACGAGACATCGACATCCACGGGAGTAAGCTGAATCGCGTGCTTCCTCCCGGATTGTCTCACACGGATCTTTACAGTTTCTACAACATGTTGAAAGACGTAAAGAACGAGCTGTTATGGGGACCGTCGTCGTCCACTACCACCTCTCTTTTACCGATAAGCTACCTGACCGCACCTAGAAACATCTCGCAGTTAAGACAGACATCGGACGACGGATTAGGAAGCAGCGGATCGACATCGGATCCAGAAACCGATAGTGACTTTGAAAGCGTGATTACGGATCGGGGTGAATGTATGGACGAGCAAACATCGCATTTAGCTACAGCCTTCCGGCATCACTTGCAAGGACTACACGCCATTTTGCATCAGCTTGCAGATTCGGCAGATTATTTAACGGCCCGATATCAAGAAGATATAGAAGCCGTTTGTTCAGGTTTTTAATTAAGTTGTGACATTCCTATCGGGAAAATTTTTTATTAATTAGGAACTATTTAGTAAACTAAAGAAGTGTACTATCTAATCATTATTTTATTATTATAATTATTATTATTATTATATTATTATTTTTTTATCGAATACGTTGCCTCTTGATAATGATGTTAGGAATGATTGACTTTAAACAACTTAAAACTGCATAGAATTAATTTTTTTTTATATAATAGTAATCAGTTAAGTTACAGTAAAATGTTTGCCATTTAAACGACCAAACTATATAATAATCATTTTATATGTGTAGTCAGTATAACCGATATTTTTATCATTTATAACCTCTTAATATTCACAACCATTTGAAAAGTTTGTATCGCCTACTGTGATAAAACAATTTTTTTAACAGATTTTTAAAACTGTGACCTGCAGGAACTTTTTTATTATGAAGAAATATGGGACAAAATTAATGGCCTAAAGAAATTAAATGCAAAAATAGTAGGACCGTAAAAGATAATGAAAATTCGTTTTTCTTTTTTTTTCTCTCTACCGGATAAAATTTACATTGTTTTAATTGTTGGAATTATTTTATCCCGTGTGTCGAAATAAACAAATTGACATCCATTTTGTGCAGAGGTAAATTTGTTAGCGTAAATGGCCTATATTATGGCCGTACGTGTCTGCCGTTGGTAGAGGTAGCCGAGACGGGTTGGCAAATATGCATTGTTAGTTTAAAAAACGATACCTAGGGTGAACGGAAAAGATTGACGATGTATCGGTGTAAATACTGTATATAAAGCATATATATCTTACAATGTTCTAACAAAAAAATTGATTAAAAGTGAAGCAGATGTTTATTGGCTATTAAGATTGTATGTAAAGTTGTGCCTTCAATTAAAACTTGTTTTGTATTTAAAAATTGTCTATCTGATTTTTTTCTTTGCCGAAGGAGATGTTTATATATAAATCTAATACTGATATCATGTACTACAAAGTTAGATTTTCATATATATATCATTTGCTAATTATATACAAACTTAAACTAAAATTTGTCAACATTAATTCTTTAATTTATTTTTTTACAAAAACTTCTTTTAAATGTTCCTTTTTAAAAATAATTTTAGTTTATACTTAATAGGAAAACAGTTGAAATTTTTTATATATTAATAGATAACCTGTCAATGTATTTAACATAATTTTAATTATACTCAAAAATATCAGGTTTAGTACTTTTTATAATTACTGGAAGTCCTCAGCTTGTTAATTACATAAAAGTGGTTTAAAATGTTTTCCATAGCCTTGTTCTTTAAATATACACAGCCTATAATTCATTTCATGTGTGTTTTTTTTAAACAAAATAATTTGTCAAAATTATCTTAAAACATGTATATTAATAGCTTTAAATATCTCCCTTAAAAGAGAACTTTTTTTATATGTTTTTATATTTACTATCCCTGTACTTAGGGAGTAAAATGAGAAGTGTTAAGATATTTTTAATACATTATTATTGGGCTATATCTTGGTTTAACACATACACTGGTGACTTATCATTAAAAAGTGTTTAATGCTGTATTGTGTGTTGGTGGTGGTAGCAAACATTCTTGTGTTAAACTTCTATCAAGTAATAGTTACTACTTACATATCTGCATGTAATTGTCAGGAAACAATGTTTATAACGTTTAAATGCTTGATTTAGAATTTCTAAGTAGATTAATTTTAAAAAATATTTCTATTTATTAAAATTAAGTATAATACAAAACTGTTTTATAATTGAGAAAATAATTTTAAGATGAATCAAGCTTATGGATTATGAGAGAGATATATACAATTTTACTTTTGATTATGCTACTATTTAAATCTTATCATGTTTTCTTGATTCTAATTATACCTTATTTTGGACTTTTAGTCTCAAAAATTGGGGTGTGCATTAGAATCAGGTACAGAGTTAATACAGTTTTGTTTGCTCTTCACTCTGCTCGGCAGTTTGCATTTGAGTATAGACATGGTACTGTACTTATTCATGTCACTAAAGTTTTGGTTTTGGAACATTTTGGTAGTCTTGAACTACAGCAAGCTGAATGAACAATGTCCAGCAGATAAATCCATAAAGCTGCATTTAAGCAGTTATCCACTATGCTGAAGAACATGTATACAGATATTTCAGTGTGATACTACATATCTGGTAAATTTCTTGCCTTTGTAAGGCAAATGAAAAATTGTACTGTTAAAATTGTACCTGTTTCATTGTATGGTAATTGTTATATTGTATTGGTCTGCAGATCCTCTGTACCAGATAATGGAATCAGAAATGAATATACAGTAGAACCTCGATTATCCGGACTAATTGGGGATGAAGGTAGTCCGGATAAGGGAAAATCCGGATAATCGAAACAAATACTTTAATTTGTCTTTTAATGATAATACAACACGTTTTCTTTTCGATGACATATCGGCAATATTAAAAGTAAATACTGTANGCTGAAGATCATCCATGACAGTAGCATAAAAAGAATATAAACTAAATAAAAAATAAAAAACATAAATATCTACAAAATAAAAATAATGTGCATATAAATGAAATATATTAAAGATTAAAAAATTAATTAAGTAACCAAAAAACTTATTTTCAAAATAATTTAATACAGTCAAATATCAAACATAAAATACATTCCCACACTAAATAAAGAAGAGGTGCATTCCTAAAAAAGTGCATGATGTATGAATAGTGATCATCAAGACATTAATTGTATGGAGGATAAATTTAGGAAAACCAATATGCATGATAGTTTTAAACATATTAAATTAGTGTAAAAACATAACAGAAAACTTCTCTAACGTAAGGATTGTGCTACTTTATTGTTTTGCTATATAAACTGTATTGAAAAAATTGGACTTTTTAGAATAAAATTAAACAACAGAGAAACACTTCTTGAATATCTTTTGATAAATTCATTTGTGTTAATTAAATACAGTAGAACCTCGATTATCCGGACTAATTGGGGATGAAGGTAGTCCGGATAAGGGAAAATCCGGATAATCGAAAATCCGGATAATGGAGGTCCGGATAATGGAGGTTCTACTGTATTTGAAAAAGTGGACATCATGGAGCACTAAAAACTTGAAAATAAAACATTTTTTTAAAAAAAATGCATGCATTATTGTTTAAATGCATTAACTTTTTGTGGCTTTATTTTTGAAATAGTAGATGCATTATGTTCACAAGTTAAATTTTTTCAGTTTTGACATCTCAAAAAATAGGCATGCATTAGAATTGATGGCACATTACAATCAAAAAAACACTAATTATTAGTTCCTGTGACCCATTGATGCTTTCAACTGAATTAGAGGCCCTCTTCCTCATTGTTAGAATTAGTTGGATTATCATTGACCTAGTTTATAATTTAAACTATAGACCTTGCCCTTGAGAGAGGTCTGTGCCTCTCTTATCTCTCGAAGCTGATATCAGGAAAAGAAACTTAAGCTATCACTTCACTCTCTCCAATATGTCTGTTTAAAATATTATCTATATAATGATAAATAATGTAGATATTTATAATGTTTTTCTATATAAATTCACACAAAATATATACAGTGTGTGTGTGTATATATATATAAAATATAATGTCAATATTCTGAAGAATAGACTTAACCTTTGTTGAAACCTTAAAGGCCTCTTAAACTATAGTTTGAACAGTTCAGGTGTTCCAGTCCTACTTACATATTTGTTATTTGTAATAAGAACAAAAGATTTTCAACCTTAATTTTTCATAATACATAATATAATAATAATTTATTAATTACTGGTATATTTTGAGAATATAAAAATAATTTAAAAAGTTAACATACTTATATAATGAATTTTGTAGAGTTAAATATTCAAACATACACATACACTTGTATTGTTTTTATCATTAAAAAAAGAAGAAAAAATTATGATAAGACTCATTCATAATTATAGTATCAATATGAATTTATTTTTAAAAATTTATAAGAAAACTTTATAAAAATTTTGAAACTTAATCATATGAAATAAATTTTGTCTTTAAAATAAACATGTTTTATTATTTAGCTTAAATGTAAGAGTTCAAGTAAATATACTGGATTTTTACTTTAAACAAATTTTTTAAGCCACATTACAGAAATTTCTGTTTAAGTTTGAATTTCTTTTATTATGGCAGCATATGTTGTTACATTAAAAAAGGATATAAGAGAATTAAATAAATTTTAATTCTCATTTTTAATGGTTAATCAGAATTTCATAAAATTACATGGTTGAATGATTTTTTACAATGTACATAAAGATCCAGGATGTTCAAATAAATAGGTTTTAACTTTTAAATTATTAAGCATGACTTTGATAATCAATGCAATTATACATGTCATTGCATTCAGTAGTATTGTGAAATGGATGGTAAGAGTCAGAACTTTAAACTATTCACTAACATAAAAATGTTTAGATTAATAAATACAATAAAATAAATTTTTCTTATTCATGAACATAATTCTCAATATCAGAATTAACTTTTATATAATGTCAAAATAGATTTTTAAGATTTCAAATGAAGGAAATAAATGAATTATATTAAAAATTTATTATCTTAAAATTACATAAAGAAAAAAAATTTACATTTTTTTAAATATATAAATGATTTAGGTTACGAAGAATTAGAACAAATTTTCAATGTAGAACATATCATTTTAGATTTTTACATGAACATAACAATTAAAATGTAGGCTACTACAAGAAATATAGTTTCAAATAAACAAATAAATCAATTTTTATATAAAAGAAGTAATACTTTTTATGACAAATTTTATGTTTATAACTAACAATTTCTTTAAAAATTAAAATATAAATTAATAATTGCATTCTGTTTAATTTTATATATTATAGTCATAAAACATAAAAAGTAAATATTTATACATATGTATCTAAAAAAATGGTTACTGCATTGCAAAATTTGCAATATTTTATATCACAATCAACTGTTTATAATTACATAGCTGATTCTGTGTAAAATATTGCCAAATATTTATGTCCAATGAAATTTATATATATTTAAAAACATATATAAATGTCATTAAACATGTAATTGTTGATGAAATAAAAATGATATGTAAAAGAATATAATACATAAAGATGTATTAAAGTTTAAATTGTTTATTACTGATGAAATAATATAGATTGACATTTAAAATTGATTACAAGACAGATGAACATTGAAAAAAAAAACCTCAAAACCAAAAAATTAGTTTTTTTATATATCAGGTATGTTTTATTATAGTTATAAATGAAATACAGTAATTATAATATATCTTTATAATTTAATGCACCATTGCCAACAATGAAACTAATTTAATATAATTACTAGTAGTATAAATAAATTTTAATAAAGAATTATTTTACATTCATTTATATTTTTATATATGATGATAAAAGAAAACTTATATGCTTAGCACATTCACAAACAATAACAAGATATAAATCCTTCATTATATCTTGTTTATATGAAAAGATTTTCAAAACAAAAAAAATTATAATTTAAAGGAGGTAATACAAGCACATTGTATTAGATATTCTGTACAGAACTTAATCTGTTTGAGAATTATATTTAAAGCATGAGAAAATGTATATAAATTATACCTGCAAAATTTGGAGGTTATACATACAGCCAGTAATAAATTCTCATTACTCATGAATTCAAGGTTAAATAACAACATAAATTATATTTTTAAACATTTCCATATACATTACAATAAGTTTATTGTAATTTTTAATCAATATCCAATTGATTTTTTTCAATTGACAACTGGAAACTTTGATATAGCACTACTTATATACAGTACCTCCATACTCATGAAGCACTTTTGAACTTCTGAATAAGATCATCTTCATAAATATTAAATTGAGAACCTTTCGGTATCTGTGAATTATTAAATTTACAATTTTGCATTGTAAATGATGATAACATAAACCATAATTCAAATTAACTTTTATATACGAATGAGATCTATATATTTCTTAATTTTTAAGATTTTTTTCAGTTTAGTGCTATGTTGAATTTACTGCCATATCAGAAGTAAAAGGTAATACTAAATCAAGGTTTGATTGTGTGTTTATTTATATAAATCAAGAGTTTTTTATTTTTTACTGTAGGTACCAAATTTTATCAGTACATAACTGACTGATATGATTAGTACTATAACTAGGCAGATGAAATAGGTGCATAAGCACATGACCCAGGACAAAGGGCCACCAAAATGGGGTATCAAAAATGATCAGTATTAACAGAAACGTCTTCCCTTCCAACCGAACACTGTGTTGAGTAATAACTGTCAACAAACACTGATAAAGGTTTTTTGTGGACAGTTATTGATGAGTATTATATTTTTATTTTCATATTTAAAATTTTGTCACTGGGGATTGAGTCCATAATATTTTTTCCAAAATAGGGGAGAAACAAAAATCTTACACAGGGCACATGAAGAGATAGTTATAGCACTGGATATGATAGGAAAAAAATGATGATACAAAAAACTTATGCTATATGTAAGAAGCATGAACTTATCTGAATTTTAACTGCCTAGAAACTGAATTTTTATTTAAATCAATAATAGTAAATCAATATTATATAATTTTTTATTTATATGATAGATTTTATATAGAAGTTTCAAAGGATGCAAAAACATTTAATATTCATTATTAAATATTTTTGAATTTATGTAGTCTTCAGCGCACTTACTGATAGTAGCATTTGAACATACTAGAAATTTTATTCAATTATTGCTGAAGTAACTTGAGATTTCTTAAATAATATTTTTAAAATTAATAATATCTTTCTTTAGTCCATGGAAACTAATAAAAATTAGTGTGAAATTTAAGGCTGATAGATAGAATACTATCTAGTTGCAAAGGATAATTCTTCAAAAATATATAAGCTCATAGCTTATCATCATTTTATGAAAAATATCAGTATGTATATTAGATAGTTTAATAATTTTTCCAAATAAAGTTTTTGATTGTTGTGATATATAAAATAATTACATACATGCATTCCCTTCCAACCATCAATAAAATGTTATGGTAGACATGCCTATCAATGAGATCATGTTGCAATTGATTGAATTTCTTTTAACAATAAAAATATGACTAGCATACATAGTAGATATAATTAACAATATTTGTTTTCACCATCTGAACTATTTAGTGTAGGGGCATTAAAAAATGTCACCAGGGCTGGGAAAAATTTACATGGGCTCCAAGTGAATAATTTGAAAATTTATTTTGAATTTATCGATATATTACTTTTTACAAAATAAACTTTAGTTATTTTTAAGCAGTTTATATTACAATAGTGCATAAGAAAAAACAAATTATGGGATGATGTCTGGGTCTGAAAGTTTTTACCCCATTATACTTCCATCTTGTCAGCCCTGATTTAGTGATATGAACATACTGTATATTATTTGTTAAGTATAATGAACTTTTGTTAATCAAAGTTAATTCATGTTAAAGCTATTTTGGTTTATGAAAAGTTTTAAATATATATAAAAGGTTTCAAATATATTTGTTTAAGATAAGACTGAATTATCAATAGAATAATGTCAGTTTCTAATTTTAAAATTTTTGAGAAAAAGAACATAAGAGTTTGTTTATTTTACAAAACTAAGTATTTTTGAGCCTATTAGATTCATCTTTAGAATGTAAGACTCTAAGTTTTACATTCTAGACTTAATATTTTCATAAATACAAAAATCCAAAGAATAAATATGTAATTTGTTGTTTTCAAAAATGTTTCTATCCATAAAAATTGTTTGACTCTGAAGGTTGACGAATAAGGTTGAAAGCATTTGGTTTTCAGAAATAAACTAGGTCTTATAAAAACTATTATTTTTTCTGATTATTTTGAAAAACACACATTGATGGTTTTTTATATTTTAATATTCAAAAACAAAAGCTCAGTTATTTGTTTATATTTAGAAAGTGACATTTTAGCAGTCCTTCTCCTTAATTGAAGTAGAAAATTTAAGTTGATAGTTTATAGTTCATTTGATATTTTAATCTATAAACTAAGCTATTTTCAAAAGTTTACTGTATGGAAATAACAATTTATTTTTTCCCTTTGCATCTTAGAAAATATATGGGAAATATTCAAATCATTTTGTTACAATTGTTAATATTTTATAATAACAATAAAGGTTATTTTTTTTTGTATGTAATGAAAATATAATAGTTAACTAATTCAAATTGTACAAGGTTAAAATAGCCTTAAATTTTGTTGGAAAAGTTTAAAATGCTGTTTATAATGGTACTGTTATAACTAACAATTATTATACAAATATTGTATTACTCCTGTAGTAATGGGAAACTAATCCTTATACAATAAAAGTTACTTGACTTAACTTGAATTATCAAATGAAATTTTTTAGATTCTTCAGTCAATGGATTACACAGTTATTCTCCAGATTTATTCAGCTTATTCTTTGTTGTATTATGAAAGTAGATACTGTATTTAATTATATCAAAAAAGAATTTCTATAAATTAGATGTTTTGCCTAAGTTTAGATCTGACTTTTAAAGATTTATAATTCTTCAATGGAAGCAATCACAGTGACTGTTCTGTAAATAAAATAAACAGATTATATAATTCAATATAAACCATAATAAAATATATTGAATGTCATATTATAAGGAATTTTATTAATACATTGACAATGATTTACAAAAGTTATAGTTTTATTTTAATAATTAAAATGATTATTTTATTTTTAACTTTTCGCTTAGAATATAAATAATATGATTTAAAAATTTAAATGATATTTGACAAAAATGATAATGACATCTTTAAAAAATTTATAAGATTTAAAAATTAAATATTTACAAAACTTTCATCTTTCTATTTAGTGTAATTCTACTATCATGATTTATATACAATAAAAACAATACTTATAAATTGTCTATTTATTTTTGAGGTTAAAAATTTCAAGTAATTTTTCAGGAGATAGATAGATCAAAATTATAATGGCAACATAATAGTTTCATATTGCATTTTTGAAACATTACAAATATACATAATATATTTAAATTGAGATAATAAATGAAACTTTCTCTAAACTATCTACACATTATCTATAAAATATTTATTTAGTATGTAAACCTGTTTTTTCTAGAAAATCTATTGAGTTAGAAAATAATGTATTACTTGAATTTATACAAATTTTTTTCTCAAAAATATTTATTACACAAAATAATTTTTATACAATATTTTTTTATATTCCATTTACAGTAGATAAAAAGCATTTTCTTGTATAACAAAGGAATTCCATAAACATATAAATGCAGAAGTTGAAAGAACCTGTGGTATTCTGAAATGTTTCAGGCAAGTGGAATTTCCAGTTAAGAATCAGGATTGTGGGTAGAAATTCCCTTTCATGAAAGGGTAGAATGTTGAGCTTAAAATAGCATTTCATTATATATAATTAAAGTTATATGTTTTTAATTTAATCAAAGTAAATTTAAATGTTAAATTTATTATTATAATTGACTAAATTTTGAAAATTGTTAAATAAATTAAAACTTGAGTACTTATAGAAATTATGAAGTTTTATTCAGATTATTTTAAATATTAAATATAACTAAATAATTTCTTTAAATATAAACAAACAGCTGGATAAAAGCTGTTTGTTTGATATAATTTAGTATTATAAACATATTAAGTATACTTTTTAAAATGAAACTTTTATATTTGAATTTTAATTATTTAAATATTCTTTATATAAATTTTAATTCTTTATAATTATATAAGACTTTATACTTCTTGTTTTTATGTAAGTTATATGATATGAAGTAATAAGAATAAATGTAATATCATTCTAATGTATAATATGTTATCTGATTTCCTAATAACTAAGTTTGTAATAACATACCTATATTAGGTTACTGTGTTTTTAGGACAGTTTTTCAGTCTTCTGTTGATTTAAAGTAGCAATTCATATTTGTGTTGAAGCTTATTATCAACCAGAATTATAACAGGTAAGACGAAGTTTCTTTTTGTTAAGTGTTATACTGCAATGAGGTTTATAGTTTTCTGTCAGTAAGTTTCAAATGAGGATTTAGTATTGTCTTTGAAATATTCACTCAGGTTTACTCTTTTGTTTATAAAGGTAACATTTTCTTGATACATATCAGTCTTTAAACCATTTGTGTTATAAAGAAAAAATAATTATAAAAATAACAATGTTGTGTATATATTATATTCTGGTTTTTTTAACAGTAATTTTAAGAATTTTATAACAAAACCTTTTTCTTAAAAAAAAACTAGTTTATGAACTTGTCAAGTTGACATGTAAATTATTGGTAGATGTATGATACAAAGAATTTTTACATTTCTAAAATTATAATAAATTCTTATTTCTGTTCCAAGGTTTGAACTTTCTAAATTTAAATAAGTTAATATATTTAAACATAATATTTGTTTTATTTAATTTATAAATAAAAATCATTATTATAATTCTGTTATTCTTTTTAACTGTTAAAAAATTTTTTATTTCATTATTTTTAAAATCATTTTTACAAGAATGTATTTCAGAGAAATTTAGGATTAAATATTGCAATTACAATGATGTATCACTGGTTCTGACTTCTTTAACTACACTCAAATCTTTATCAGCATAAAAAGTATTGTTTAATCTACATTCGAACTGTCTAAGCAGCCATCTTCAGGATAAATTGATATATTAAAATTAGAGTACTTTATTAACATAATGTGCAAATTAATTATTTTATTCAGAAAGCATAAACTCAATTGTATTTGAAAATAATTGAACATATCAAACAAAATTATATATCTAAATATTTTGTAAACTGTATTATAAATAAAGTTCTGATTGTTTTCTTTACTATAAAACAATAGCTGCAACTTTAGAATTATACTTATAATAATGTTTTAACAATATTTCTAGTGCAAACATAATTTAATCTATCTAATAGAATGCATTAAATGGAAATTATCTAATTTTTCTGATCCAAAACAACAAAAATTAAGAAGTCACATTAAGGTTTACAAAAAAATAATAATTAATTTTTCCTTTACAATGACTTATTAAAGAAATATATTACTAGTAAATATACTGTATTTCTTTTATTAAATAACTTTACTGACTTATTAGTCATGCTCTTAATGTATCTTGTTAAAATTTACATTAAATGCAGACTACTGTACACTATAAGCAAACTAAGTACTGTAATTTACTGTGCATAACTTTCAGGCTATCTATGTTTTAAAGTAAATTTGAAAACAGGTGCAGAATATATGTAGGAAATTATATTTGATTAAGAGTCTCAAGCTTAAAGGGTCCTAAACTGAAATAATTGTTGAATTTTATCTATAATTTTTGCACTTAAGCTTGGAACTAACACCACATAAATATTAAATGGAACATTGAATAATTAAGATACTGCAACCAGGGCCACTGAGATGGGGAGCTGGGAATTTTGCTCTAGTTCCTGGAGTAAACGTAGGGGCCCATGATGGTTTTTACCACTATAAATTAATGTTATTTTATTAATACAAAAATAAAATCTTTAAGATTATTTTTATTAATAAAAGAAACATTTCACATATTTCATTTGTTCAAAAGAAAAAAAGACAAGAGGTACTTTCCCTGGCCCATACAAGCTTTGACAGTGCCTTGGCTCCAACAACCTATAACCAGATCTATTAATTCCCCTTTGATTAAGGGAATTAATTTGTAATTTTTTTTCTGACAAAGATAAAAAAAATCTTATTTAAAACTGCTTGTAAATAAATTTTTCTATATGATAATATAGAAAAATTTATTAACTAGAATTATTTAAAATATAATTCATCTTTTGTGAAGTTGATGAGTATTTTAAATTTCAGATTATTATTCTATATAATTCCATGACATATTTAATATATTTAATAAATATTATGGTTTCCTGAAGAAAAAATGATAATTTTGGGCATTTGTAGTTTTTATTGTTTATTCAATATTATCTGAAAATGCTTACTAATTACAATTTTTATAGAATACTTTCACAATAATTTAAGTGATTATTGCTAATATATAAACATATTTTATTAATTTTAATAATAATAATAATTAAGGATCATTCATTAATTACATTTGCAGTTTTGAGTACTTTTGACCTCCCTTCTTGTTGTATACAATTATGTATCTTTGGCAAGTCCTCTCTCCTTTTAATTATGTCTATAATTTTTCAAGAATCCCCTAACATTGAAGAAATGACAGAAAATGTTTGCAGAGTTTTTTTAACTGATAGTTTGTTCACATGTCTAGTGAGTAGGCAAATTTTTATGCTACTAATACCATTAAAAACATTCCCATATATAATGCCTTCACCACCACATTTTCTATTATATACAGGTATTTTATGCAAACTTTCCTCTCTTAAACTGTACAGTAAGTTATATGATATGAAGTAATAAGAATAAATGTAATATCATTCTAATGTATAATATGTTATCTGATTTCCTAATAACTAAGTTTGTAATAACATACCTATATTAGGTTACTGTGTTTTTAGGACAGTTTTTCAGTCTTCTGTTGATTTAAAGTAGCAATTCATATTTGTGTTGAAGCTTATTATCAACCAGAATTATAACAGGTAAGACGAAGTTTCTTTTTGTTAAGTGTTATACTGCAATGAGGTTTATAGTTTTCTGTCAGTAAGTTTCAAATGAGGATTTAGTATTGTCTTTGAAATATTCACTCAGGTTTACTCTTTTGTTTATAAAGGTAACATTTTCTTGATACATATCAGTCTTTAAACCATTTGTGTTATAAAGAAAAAATAATTATAAAAATAACAATGTTGTGTATATATTATATTCTGGTTTTTTTAACAGTAATTTTAAGAATTTTATAACAAAACCTTTTTCTTAAAAAAAAACTAGTTTATGAACTTGTCAAGTTGACATGTAAATTATTGGTAGATGTATGATACAAAGAATTTTTACATTTCTAAAATTATAATAAATTCTTATTTCTGTTCCAAGGTTTGAACTTTCTAAATTTAAATAAGTTAATATATTTAAACATAATATTTGTTTTATTTAATTTATAAATAAAAATCATTATTATAATTCTGTTATTCTTTTTAACTGTTAAATAATTTTTTATTTCATTATTTTTAAAATCATTTTTACAAGAATGTATTTCAGAGAAATTTAGGATTAAATATTGCAATTACAATGATGTATCACTGGTTCTGACTTCTTTAACTACACTCAAATCTTTATCAGCATAAAAAGTATTGTTTAATCTACATTCGAACTGTCTAAGCAGCCATCTTCAGGATAAATTGATATATTAAAATTAGAGTACTTTATTAACATAATGTGCAAATTAATTATTTTATTCAGAAAGCATAAACTCAATTGTATTTGAAAATAATTGAACATATCAAACAAAATTATATATCTAAATATTTTGTAAACTGTATTATAAATAAAGTTCTGATTGTTTTCTTTACTATAAAACAATAGCTGCAACTTTAGAATTATACTTATAATAATGTTTTAACAATATTTCTAGTGCAAACATAATTTAATCTATCTAATAGAATGCATTAAATGGAAATTATCTAATTTTTCTGATCCAAAACAACAAAAATTAAGAAGTCACATTAAGGTTTACAAAAAAATAATAATTAATTTTTCCTTTACAATGACTTATTAAAGAAATATATTACTAGTAAATATACTGTATTTCTTTTATTAAATAACTTTACTGACTTATTAGTCATGCTCTTAATGTATCTTGTTAAAATTTACATTAAATGCAGACTACTGTACACTATAAGCAAACTAAGTACTGTAATTTACTGTGCATAACTTTCAGGCTATCTATGTTTTAAAGTAAATTTGAAAACAGGTGCAGAATATATGTAGGAAATTATATTTGATTAAGAGTCTCAAGCTTAAAGGGTCCTAAACTGAAATAATTGTTGAATTTTATCTATAATTTTTGCACTTAAGCTTGGAACTAACACCACATAAATATTAAATGGAACATTGAATAATTAAGATACTGCAACCAGGGCCACTGAGATGGGGAGCTGGGAATTTTGCTCTAGTTCCTGGAGTAAACGTAGGGGCCCATGATGGTTTTTACCACTATAAATTAATGTTATTTTATTAATACAAAAATAAAATCTTTAAGATTATTTTTATTAATAAAAGAAACATTTCACATATTTCATTTGTTCAAAAGAAAAAAAGACAAGAGGTACTTTCCCTGGCCCATACAAGCTTTGACAGTGCCTTGGCTCCAACAACCTATAACCAGATCTATTAATTCCCCTTTGATTAAGGGAATTAATTTGTAATTTTTTTTCTGACAAAGATAAAAAAAATCTTATTTAAAACTGCTTGTAAATAAATTTTTCTATATGATAATATAGAAAAATTTATTAACTAGAATTATTTAAAATATAATTCATCTTTTGTGAAGTTGATGAGTATTTTAAATTTCAGATTATTATTCTATATAATTCCATGACATATTTAATATATTTAATAAATATTATGGTTTCCTGAAGAAAAAATGATAATTTTGGGCATTTGTAGTTTTTATTGTTTATTCAATATTATCTGAAAATGCTTACTAATTACAATTTTTATAGAATACTTTCACAATAATTTAAGTGATTATTGCTAATATATAAACATATTTTATTAATTTTAATAATAATAATAATTAAGGATCATTCATTAATTACATTTGCAGTTTTGAGTACTTTTGACCTCCCTTCTTGTTGTATACAATTATGTATCTTTGGCAAGTCCTCTCTCCTTTTAATTATGTCTATAATTTTTCAAGAATCCCCTAACATTGAAGAAATGACAGAAAATGTTTGCAGAGTTTTTTTAACTGATAGTTTGTTCACATGTCTAGTGAGTAGGCAAATTTTTATGCTACTAATACCATTAAAAACATTCCCATATATAATGCCTTCACCACCACATTTTCTATTATATACAGGTATTTTATGCAAACTTTCCTCTCTTAAACTGTACACATAATTAATGGATGGTCCTTAATAAATTAATGAAATTAGTTTATTATTGAATTAACTAAAAGCCAATAAGTTTTGTTTCTTATCAAATTATATATGGAAATTTTTAAGATATAATTGTAAATAAATAATTACAGAATTGTAAACTTAAAAATTATATATGTAAGCAATGGTTGATTCAAAAATATTTAGAGGGGAGAGCAGAAAGGAAACAATATATCTTATTTTTTTAAGTACCTGGCTTTGCTTGCATAAACTCCAGAAGGAGATGGATCCATCTTGCCTGTGCACTCCCAAAATCCACTGTTATATATAAGTTTGTTATTTCATGATACTTTTAAATATAAATAAGTTTTTTAAAATGACAAGAACTATTTATAGATACAGTGTATTGTGTAAACCCTGTTTCACAAATATTAAATGTATTTAATATACCAACAGCACTTCTTAATAACTAAACATTTCAATGCTATCTTCAATTAAATACAGTAAACCTCTGCTAACTTGGACTAATACAATCAGACCATATCATTCACAATTCAACTAGGTACACATTTTAGAAGCAGTGAAAATAGTATCTAAAGCTGATTAAGCTCCAATTGTTTTTTTAAAATTTATTTATTTATTGATATTATAAATTGATGATATTATATTGAAGTGTTAATAAAACTGCTTTATTCAAAGATTGATTCTGTAATCAAAAACAGGTAAAACCAGGGACAGTCCCTGGAAATAGTCACCTTAACTAATAAGGATGAAGGTTGTCTGAGTTTTCCAAAAGTCCAAGTTAGTAGAGTGTTTTCTCTGACAACATGGAAAATGGGAAGGTGGATATACAGTACAGTAATTATGATCAGCTCTATACAGAAGTTTTATTGAACTTTAGTAGGCTATACTGCTAAATTTATTATTACAAGGAAATCAGCTAAAACATTTCATGGTAGTATAGTATACAATAATGTACAGTCTTTAGTAACTTACTGACTAATAATAATATAATGCAGGATATCACAAAGACTTCTGGATATTCATATAGGCCTTATTGTACTTTGCAGATAAAATCTAACAAAAAATTTCTTGATTTTGCATTTATAAAAAGTTATAATTTTTCTATTGTCAATGAAATTTAAAATTACTGTACAGTTTTTCAAAAAATTTCTCCAAGTTATGTGAAGTTACAGTTACCAGGGGTTTAATGTATACTAAAACTTCAAACTTTATTTTTTAAATAGAATTTTCAATAATAATTTTGGAATACTGGTAATTATTATTTGTTATAACATAAAAGAGAATGATGTTGCACAATTTGGATATTCAAACATAAAATAATTTTCAAGAAATGTTACTTATTGATGATATACCTCAATAATACACCATATAAGATGATAACATTCTTGAATGGACAATTGCTCAAAAGAATTGATTGAAGAACCAATTTATGATAATTTTATAATTTAAACATTTTAATTTTTTGAAGTTTTAAAAGTATTAATTCTATATTAAATATGTTGTTTAAATATAAAAATAAAATTGACATTTGCTTGAATTTTTATTTTTTGCAGCGATTAATTAAGTTATATAAATTGTTTTTATTAACAGTGACTGAAAATTTAAAAGGAATTTTAAAACTCTATCAAACATTGAGTTGTATTTTCATACAAGGAATGAAATAATGCTAATACAGATGCAATGCTATAGAGATATCTATATTTGAGAAAACAGGATATTTTGAAAGATTTTAAGTATTTACTATCACAAACGACTTCCAACAACTTAACACTGCATTGAATAACAATCCACGAAACCTTTTTGTACAAGTGTTATGACTGTAGTACACTCCACAAACGCTTTCCACCTGCTGATAGAAAGTTAATTGAAATTGAGATGTGAAAATTTTCTATACAGGAAATAAGAAACAATCATTTTGAAAGGTTGAAGTATTATATTTTTAAAAAAATTGATATGACCTCTTACAAGTTAGTTATATTATGGATTTGAAAATTAGAATGCAATCAGTAATGCTAACCATACTGTTATGCAAGATTAGTGCTGGTAATATTATCTAGTTTTTCTAACAGTCTGTATGTATTTCAATCAAATTGATTGATAGGAACACAAATGATGAAGGTTTAAAACTTTGTGAAATTCAAATTTTTTGATGTCTTATTGAAAATTGTCTAAAATAAAAACATATTGTTATTTTAAAATACATATGATTAATGTTAAAGCATATGTTTATGATTGAATTTTTGTATAAAAATACAAAATTTGGAAATTCTAACATTATAACAATGTTCTATTTTTTCTTAAAATCTTGAGAAGGATTTCTAACTTTTTATCATTTTTATTAGAACTTTTGAATTTTTGTACTTTTTACTCTCTATAAAACATATTTTTTCTCAGGTTATTTTTACTTTCATTGTTTTGCCCCAAAATTTTTAATTTTTTGATCAAAATAGATATCAATTTATTTCTTGTAGAAAAATATATCAAAGGTAATATAAGATTATAATTTCTTGCAATTTTGAAAGGCTAATTTTATATTTAAAAAATTTGCATAGGGGAGAGCAGAAAGGAAACAATATATCTTATTTTTTTAAGTACCTGGCTTTGCTTGCATAAACTCCAGAAGGAGATGGATCCATCTTGCCTGTGCACTCCCAAAATCCACTGTTATATATAAGTTTGTTATTTCATGATACTTTTAAATATAAATAAGTTTTTTAAAATGACAAGAACTATTTATAGATACAGTGTATTGTGTAAACCCTGTTTCACAAATATTAAATGTATTTAATATACCAACAGCACTTCTTAATAACTAAACATTTCAATGCTATCTTCAATTAAATACAGTAAACCTCTGNAAATAAAATATATATAAATGGTAAAAGTACTTTTATTATAATATTCTATTTATTTATTTATTTTTATATTAAATTTAGACTAACTTTGTGTAATACACAATGCTGTTTCTCAACTTTTGTTTTGGAAATGGAAATTTATAGGAAGTGTCACTAATACTATAGTTACTTCCTAAAATTATCTTATCAATAGAAGAAAAAATTACACAGAAAAGGACTAAACTAGATAAGTGTAATAAAATATAAACTCTTGAAATTATGAATTAAATACTTACTAAAATACAGAAATAAGAAATTGATACTCTATGCTCATTATTAAACAAATTAAATGAAAATATCATATATTTTGATGTAAATGCATAGAATCCAGAGTAATCATCCTATTCCAACAACAATCCTTCTCAAAATTCATCCAAAACTTGCTGATTCTTAAACTTCCACTTGAGAGACACTGATATATAGTATGAAATTAAATTATAGAATATATTATTAATAATGATTTTATTGTTTTGATCTAACTACAACAGAAAATTTATAACTGTAGTTGTATTTAAAGATCAAATAAAACATATGCCAATTATATAGAATTTTCTGTTAATGTTTGGACTTAGTAAATCTTGGATTTATATAATTCATTTTTCAAAAAAACAAGCAATGATATCTATATACTATGAGCATATACATATATAATTTGTTTGTTTATTTTTCTTTATATATATAATTTTAGTGTTAAATTTAATGAATTATAACAACTATAGAGAAAAATTTTGATTTCTTTCATATTAATTACTGTATTGATAATCAACAATTTGGTTAAGATCAAAGTGCAACATCTGTTTTGTGGAATAGTTGTATATTATATTACACTTAAAATATCAAAGAATTAGTCTAGATGGAAGTTTTGTCATTTTTAAAATCTTTAACCTTTTATAATGCTTGTTTTATTTAGAAAAATCTAGTACATGGAAGAAAAATTGTTATTCTGATAAAAGTATAGAATAGTGGAATATTCAATATTAAATTCAATAGTGAAAAATTTTAAATCCAGTATTTAAAAAATTAAATCAGAATTACATATTTTTTAAAATGAATAAACCATTATTTTCAAATATTAAATAATTAATGAAACATTCAATACTCGAAAATAATATGCTACTGGTGCATTAAATTACTCAAGTCAGTAGCGTACCGTAGTGGGGGCGGCAGGGGCGGCACTTTTTAGGGGGCGGCAAAATTTTACAATAAATAATAATAACATCTTGTAAAAATTTGAAACGTCCTAAACTATGCTATCGTCCGGACAGTCCGGGAATCGGCTCGCTGTCAGGGTGAACTAGTAATTTTCTTATCCGAGGAAATCCTGCAAAACCTATTGACCCTTTTTTTTGCTTGTACGATTCATTCGCGTTCATATACACTACTAATATCCAATAGAACTATTTTAAACAGGTCGCTGCACTACTACCGAATTTTCCATTGCTTGTTCTGTGACAAAACTGAATTTTGATCTTTTAAATTGAAATACCTAAATAAGGGGGAGCCAAAATTTTCCTCCGCCCCGGGCGGCTGACACCCACGGTACGCCACTGACTCAAGTAGCTTTATTAAATGACAGTAGATAAAATTAAAGAATGATTTATTAAATGTAAAACTACTTAAAATTATTAGGTATAAGTTCTACATTATATTTCAGTGGTTAGCAATTAGCAATAATAACAATTTTTTTTTGTTTATATATGTCTTCAAATATATATGTCAATTATGTTAGTGATTATAATTTAAAGAAAACATCATAAAAATATTTAGAGAAAAATAGTAATTAATTGTGATACGAAATTAACATACATATATTATTTACAAATAAAACAAATAATATTACATGTTGTTAATGGATATCTATATAGTCTGAAGCATGAAATGAAAGAGTTAAAATGGATCCTTGCTGACTGAAAATTTTTACAACCAAAAAAAAATATTTAATTTATGCATTTATTATTACAGAATTGCAATAACATTTTTATTATGGGTAGAAAAACACTAGTTCTTCACAGATATACTTTTATTAAATACAGGTGGAATATTGGAACCAAAACAATGTGTTTCGGTTCCAATACTCATACTTATTCAATTTATCTTTTATCACGAATTTAATGACAATGAAAAGTTATTTGTCAACTTTTTACCCACTTCTGGAAAAAAGGCCCATATTTTTTAGTGACCGCTGAAAAAAATGGGTTCCTTTAAAAATAAAACTTGAAGTAGTCACACTTTACACGTGTATATATATATATATAGATGAGAGCCAGATTTATGTATAAGCTATGTAAGCTATAGAGCTTTGCTTTATTGTTTATACATATTGTCTATTTGATGAAGGAGGAAGGGCCACTTGTATGTTGCAGCTTAGGGCTATAACAAGTCTAAATACAACTCTGTATGTATACATTATCATAATAATAATGTACATATGTTGTATTTTCATCTAAAGTTTATTTTTAAAAGAAATGAATTTACATATGAATAGAAAGTTTTTCAAAGCTATTAAAATTATTACAAAAATCGAATAAGGTAAAAAAGAATATTTAATATTAAGTACATGCTAAAATAAAATATATCGCACAGTAGTTTCTGTATATAGTAGATCAATATCATCTAACTAAATTAATATTTTTTTTGAGTTTTCCTCTTATGAAGTTAACCATACATTGCTTTAGGCTAATTGAAGAGGGAAAATTGGGTTTATTAATTTTTTACATCGTAATAAAATTATTGATTTTTTTTTATTATTATTTTATAAGTATTTGTTAATATTTCTAAGTAATGTTAAGGTTATATTTTGGTTTGGTTTGTTCTATTTTTCATTTTGAAATTTATATATTATAAAATAATAATGAAAAAATTCTCCAGAAGAATGTCATAAAGGAAAATGTAAAATAGGTCAGAGAAAGTGGTCCAGTGAGTGGAAAGAGTGAATGGACTGAAATTATTTAAAGATAGAATTTAACAAATACATTCTTAAATATCTTATTTTAGAATGTGTTCATTTTTTGTATTTTAATAATATAATAATAATTTAAGTGTTATTATAAAACATATTATGTTAATAATGTCAACACTTCTGGCACCCTGCCCCACACTTCTGGCTTGTATTACATAAAATTTAGAAACTTCTAAGCCTTAAAATAATTTTATATAAATTTAAAATTATTAACGTTTACACCAAATATTTCTAAAAATTATAAAGTTTTATAAAACAATTCATATGACAAATAAATTTGTTATTGTTTATTGATTAAAATTTGGTACTTATGTATAATTCTAACAAAACAATTTGTTTTATTATGCAAACATTTTTTTTTATAAAATTTATTACAGAATGAAAATTATCCATCTGAATGTTTTCTGTGATGTCTTTTGATGTAACAAGAATAGCATTGTACCAGTATAATTGGGACAAGGTGCAATAACCCAGATCGACAAACACCTGTCAGCCAATTGTATTTACTCTGTGCTATGAAAGAAGGATCAAAAAGTCTTACCCCATACTAAGATATAACATTTGACCATACTGTTTCAGTATTTCATGATTTCTTATTTATCCACTTAACCTCAATACACATTTATATTTTGTGACACACATTTCTCCAAAATATAAATCAATACCAAACATAATAACATACTTATTGAATCATCTTCAAAAAATTTTAAAGTAAACTTTTTGAAAAATTTATTTATTGTTAGAGATTAAATAGATACTTTTTATTCTATTTTTTGACATTACATATAATAATTTATATTATTCTATTTTAGCTTTGTTATAATAAAAATAATATAGTACAAACAAATTAATTTTAAAATAGGCTAATGAATTTATTTCCATTAATTCCATTAATAAAAAAAAAACAATTTGATAATGTAAATGATGTGAAAATATAAATATCAGAAGAATAAAATTTAGTATTTGTAAAAATATTTTTCAAATAAAAACAATTCTAATGTTTTATATCAGTTTAATTTTTATAACTAAAGTCTATAGATATTGATATTTGCTTTTATTGTTTTATCAAATAATATTATCTGTGGAGAATATATCACTGATAATATTTGTTTAGATATATAGTAACTATATATTGAAATTTTACATAAAGTAATTTACTGTAATATTTTGTAACTGACAGATTTAAATTGAAATCCCTTATAAAATAAATGAAGACAAAGAAGTGATGAAAGATAAAAAAAAAAAAATTTGTAATAATTAATTATTACTCTGAAAAAGTTTTACATTTTCTAAATTTAAATTTTTAATCAAAATATTGCACATACAATTTGAAAATAAATTTTTTTTTTTTTTCAATTAAAATTAATAATTCCTCATACTAGAGAATAATTATTTCTAAATCTTTTTAATTTAAAAACAAAAAGTATTTATTCAAAATTTTAAAATAAAGTTTTAATAAATTTAAAAACAGTTTATTTTTATGTAATGTAATTATTAATTTTAATATTTTTCTTTAGCTTTTATGAAAACATTTTTAATGAATAAAATATAATTAACTTGCAAGTAATGATGATTAAAATTTTAATACAAAATTTTGCATTTTTTTTCTTGTTAATATCATGAAATAAAATTTTAACTATTTAAGATTTTAAGATAATTATTTTAAAATTAGATTTATTGATTTAAGATCTAATGGTAATTTAATTATATTTAATCAATTTTGATTAAATTGTTTTCCTGTTTGAAAGTAAAAAAATAAAAAATATTTTATTCAATATTAAAAGCTATAATCAGGTATATACTTATATATTCAGGGAATTCTTATACGTTATTAACGTCAAAATTTCCAAGCATTTTCAATTATTTTTTTATTTTTAAAATAAATTATTGCATATGATGTAATATGTACTGTATATATAACGCAAATATTTATACATAAACCTATTTCATAATTATTTTCCTATTTCCTTAAAAAATATAGTTATAACATTTAATAAATTTAATATTAATTACAAGAAATTTTAATTTAGCATAGTAAAATTTCCATGAGTATCCTTGCTTAAGATATTTTAAATAATATATTCAATGAATTTTAAATACCGGGGAAAAAAACAAGGAAGTACAGTACCTGTACAGGAAAAATACAAACTAGTGAAAGTGAGTTGTTAGCATGCAAAAGTTATCAACACGAATAGAAAAGTGAATTAATACATAGATTTATTTTTCCTTAAAAATTCATACCAAGAAAAAAGAAAGTAAATTATATCATAATATATGTCAAGTGCATAAGGAATTGATGGAATATACAGAATAATTCTTGGTTAAAACGCAGACATGTCATTTTTTATAAGTAGCGTTTTTATTTCTGTAGTTCAAAGAAAAGTTGTTCGGCTTGTTCTTTCAGAAGAATTTTCTAAATTTTTTTGTCTAAATGTTCCGCTTTCAAGTTAGAGTATAAAAACGCCTATTAATCCAATTACTATCATTCAACTTCAGTTACAATTGAACGTACAGTACGATACTTTTGGAATATCGCGCTGACAGGAAGTTTCTCTGTCGGTAGAAAACTTGGTTAAAAATGGAGTCGTATTTAATTGGCGATTTTCATCGATGTTACTAAATAAAAACTACGATAAAAAACTTTTCCTAAATGTCAGTTTACGTTAAAGTGATAAAAATGAGTAAAATTAATCGCTGTATACAGTAATTTATCCTGGTTTTAAAAAATTTCTGAAAATCGAAAACTCTGGCTGTTGTGAAATGAAAGAAACAATTTTATTTGACACGAAATACATATTTCTAACTATAAGTATTTTTCGATTGAAGTGGCTATATTACTGTATATTGGATAAATTAAATTAAATATACTGTACTGTACATAACACTCAGAGCATTAGAAATCTTTTAAATGATATCAAATGAAATGTTCATTTTTACTGTATATTAAAAAAAAATCATCACAGACTACTGCTGACTACTTATTTTATGATTCATACTACTGACAGACTACTTATTTTATGATTCATACGCTGTATATATTATTGTTATAAATTTAATTAACAATGATGAAATATCTGAAAAGCTTAATGTTACATAGCCTATTTTCTGTTTCTTTAATTTAAAAAAAATGTTATCATTAAAACATAGGCTCCTTATTTCATATAAAATTTGTATTATTAAGAAAGGATCATTATTATTCATTTAATAGGGTTACTTTGTTGGGGTGTAATTTGAAAAAAATGGACGTATAAGTTCCCTTTGTCTGTGTTAATCTCGAGAACGGAGTTAGATAGATGGAATCCGAGACCAAACATGGAAACCTTAGGGGCAGGAAGCCCTAAATAATCATATATGAACTTTCGATGCAAACAAGAGATCATGTTATTTAAATTTAAAAATTTTTCCCTGAAAGGTGCTAGCTAGATGACCGGCACAACTCTATTGCTAGTATGATGTACAGAGGCAAGACACTACTAATTTGAGGTGGAGAGCATATATTTCAAATTAAATTAATTAAAAATATAATTAAACATTGCAGCTACATTTTTAATTGAAACAAGTATATTATCTCAGCTTATAGACCTATAGATTAAATATTGTTAGATAATACAGAAGAGATTAAATCATAAAGTCATTATATTTGAATTCGAAGTTTACAGTTGTGAATTAATAACATTATCAAAAATAATTTATTTAAAATAAAAATACATTTTTCTTATTGCAAGTTACTTAAAACTTTTATGCTTTATAGCATAGAGAATTAAGCTTTTTTCTGATATTTTATTTTTAGGAGTCTGCAATATATTCAGGTTTTTAATTCTTTGCGAGATTCAGTTAATTTTACCTGTAAAGGACAAATTCTTAGATTCACAATAGAATAAAATATAAAAAATAGTTCGAAGTAATTTTTGGTTACATTTTATTTTTATTTTTATTCGTAGAAAAAAATTGTAAAAGGGAAAATCACCACGAAAGTTATAAACGTCAAAACTTCATGGTCATTTATTTAGGGGATTTCTCAATACTCAACTATAATCATAATTATAAGGATGGCAAAGAAATTTACTATTGTTGTTATTTTTATTATTCTTTAGATATATCACGTAAAATATCCAAAGTAAAGAATAACTTTTGTTTTAATGAGTTTATTATTATAAATTTATAGATATTAAAAAAGTAACGTTAAATACAGCATTTTTCATGTCAATATTGGACAAGAAAATAGAATAATTTATAGTTTTAATTTATTCATACTTTATACTTTTCGTGAATATTAGAAAGAAATTAATATAAAATATTTTTAGTTTATTTGTATATAAATAAATTATATTTTTCTTTAATAACCTATAAAAGATATATATACTTTTTTAAAAATAAATTTTGAAACGTTTTTAACAATAAAATGATATAAATAAAATTACAAGCAATTATAAATATGAATTTTACAAAAATAAAAAACGAAGATAAAGAAAAAAAGCAAGAATTATTGTTAAATATAGACAGGCCAAGGATAACAACGATATTTTAATCACAAAATCTAATAAAATCTTATTCATTTTCATTCTTTTAAAATTTCTAATATTCTTCACACAACCTATCTTTATCCAAGGACTTCATTGAGACGATGATTAATATTAGTAAGTTCTATATATATTACCTGATATGAAAGAACTCTGAATTAAAAGTGGAGAAAAATTTACGCAATTGTTTTCATTGTGATGTTTAATTATAGCTAAATTATTTATTTTAAAATGTACTTGTATATTTATAAATGTGTTTTTCTATAACTCTGTACAATAAGAACATTAATAACTGTTTATTAATTTACTTTTTAATAATATATTGTTTTGACTGTAAATGAACCTTCTTGATTACTTATAGCTAATTATTGAATATCTTAAGATAATCTTTCTAATGAGGGGAATTTATTTATTCGAAGAAAATGTCTTAAGATATTATTAAAAATTCCCTTTTTTAATTTAGTAATCTTATTTATGAATTTGGCATTGGATTATTAAGTATTGTAATGTATATGATATCTCCTTTTATAGTTAGTTCTTTATATAAAAGATAACTGTAAAAATTCGTTAATAAATATAATATTTTCTAAATAAATTAGCTTAAGAAATGTAAAAATTTTAACTGAAGAAATAAATATCTCTGATCGATTTATTTTTAAACTATTTAAACTGGTTTTTCTTGATAAATACTTTGAATAATTTACAATAAAAAAGACCTTATCGCTGGCTACTCCTAACAGTTTTTTTTTCCCAATCAAATGATTAAATTATTAAGTAATGTATGATTAATTAACTATGCCAATAGATTTTTTTTACTTACTCGTTAATGAGATTGCCCGAATCTTCAGCAATTCAATTCACTTTTTATGATAAATATAATTTTCTGGACAAAAAGTTTTATTATTAGTTTTTTAAACTGACATTACATTGATCAAATCTATTTTAAAATTAAAATTAAGACGTATAGATTGAAATAATATATGTAAGAAATGCATTCTTAAAAATTCACTATAATTATTAAATGGTTTTTTATCATAAATTTTTTAAAACAGATTCATCATTTAGACTGTAACAACAGTTTATTGAGGTTGCTGGGTCAAATATTTTAATTCATTTAACAGTTGTTCTGTTTTCACAAAAACAATCTAATAGTATCATTTAATTGTTATTCTAGTTTTGTCTGTGATTTAATATAAATTTAAATGCCTTTGACTGTTTATTTTATGTTTTTGTTAAGATGAAAAGGAAAAGCATCAATTATTGTTGTACAGTTCTTTAAATAAACTTTAATACTGCGAAATAAATAAAACAGGCCATAATACGAAAAACTTTTACATTAAAAGAGGCCAGAGTTAATAGGACAAAGTCGTCGTTAAATTGCCAATTCTTTTAATTAAATTTCTCTCAAAATCAATTTAATTTAAAAAATTTTATATTATTTCTTACTTGTCTATAGCCTTATTTCCAGACAGTTTAAAACATTTTTTTTTTTCGAAGAAAGTTTGAATATATAGATTAAATATAACTTTGAAAAACTTTCCTGGATATATTAATTATAGAAATCATGATAACTTTTACCAATATTTTTCTTTTTTATGATAGTATTTTAATATTTATTAACTCAATCCAAATAAATTTGATTAATCCAAAAATCTATAAATTTATTAAAGACGTTTTAGATAACTTTTATTCACTTGAAGAAAACAGATTAGATAAAAAGAGTTAAATATTTGTTTAATGATATACGGTGTTGTGCAGTGAAATATTATTATTTTTAATGTTTTATTTTACAAATTTTTAAATCAGTTTTAAACACTGATTTTTTGGATAAATTCCAATAAACTTATCTAAACAGATATTACGTGTAGCCTATATGGAAAAACAATTAAGGTCTAAATTTAGAGCATCTTAAATGGAAACTTTAAAGAAAAACTTCCATTTATGACGTTCGATAAACTTAAACTATCTAATTTATTCTTTAAACTTATACAGTATTTATAAATTTCTTTATAGTACTTTTATATAAATATTATTCTAAATAAACAGATGATGCATTTTTAGACTTATTATTATCTAATAAAATTATTTCATAGACGGAAGATCATATTTTTTATTCCATATCAAGAATTTATTTGACTTAATTTTATTATTATTTTTTTTATTTTTACTTTCCAGAAAAGGTTATAAGGAAAATTAAAGTTGTATCTTATCGAAAACGAAAGTTGGAAACACGTTTTGTTAAAAATGAGGTTAAAGGGAATAAAAATAGAGCACACGTGTTCCTTTCTCAGGTAGTACTTGGTAAAAGACGAAAGCAGCAAAATATACTTATCTGCAGAAGACTATAGAAGGACAAAGTTGTTTATAAGTGTTGGAGGTCATTTCTTTTAAATGTAAGTTGGAATGTTTCTTTTTTTAGGATGATATTGTACGTATGTAAAAGTTTTTTATTGTCTCAAAAAGGCTAAACACGTCAGCAACTATTAACAAAATTAACGATCATTTCAATTTCTAAAATTAAAATGAATTTATATTAAATTGTTCTATAGTGACGAAAACACTCACGGTTATTTCATCACGAGGAGTTAAAATAGAATATTCTGCGTTGTATTTATATTTGAAGGATTTTTAATCTTTAAAAACAGCAAGCTNTTCGATTAGGAAGTATAATCCGTACTCCTTTTTTAGAAGTATGGGAAAAGATGATCCATCTTACGACATTTTCATGATACGATCTCAGTTTCGGAACGGATTAATTTCGTATCCTGAGGTACCACTGTATATGTTTTTAAAGAAAATTTAACAACTTATCTGTAATCACAACTTCAGAATTAATTCTTAACCTATGAAATAATTATCTTTAAAATATATTTACTGTTAAAACGTAAACAAAGATTTTGCAATTTATTTAATATATTGACGTCATTGATATAAATCTTTTATAATATAAAACAGAGCAGGTCATTTACCCTTCTTATACATTAAGGGAAATTACGTTAAAATTTGATATTCACACATATTGAGTAATATTAAGAAGCCATCTTTAAACTACTCCTTATTAACGTGAAGAAAGTTCAATGAACTTTATTTTCCTCGACAAAAGTATATTTTATCTTTTTTTAATGAATGTAATGAAAGTGAGACCTATTTAATTAATGTACATGNAATATAGTTATAACATTTAATAAATTTAATATTAATTACAAGAAATTTTAATTTAGCATAGTAAAATTTCCATGAGTATCCTTGCTTAAGATATTTTAAATAATATATTCAATGAATTTTAAATACCGGGGAAAAAAACAAGGAAGTACAGTACCTGTACAGGAAAAATACAAACTAGTGAAAGTGAGTTGTTAGCATGCAAAAGTTATCAACACGAATAGAAAAGTGAATTAATACATAGATTTATTTTTCCTTAAAAATTCATACCAAGAAAAAAGAAAGTAAATTATATCATAATATATGTCAAGTGCATAAGGAATTGATGGAATATACAGAATAATTCTTGGTTAAAACGCAGACATGTCATTTTTTATAAGTAGCGTTTTTATTTCTGTAGTTCAAAGAAAAGTTGTTCGGCTTGTTCTTTCAGAAGAATTTTCTAAATTTTTTTGTCTAAATGTTCCGCTTTCAAGTTAGAGTATAAAAAAGCCTATTAATCCAATTACTATCATTCAACTTCAGTTACAATTGAACGTACAGTACGATACTTTTGGAATATCGCGCTGACAGGAAGTTTCTCTGTCGGTAGAAAACTTGGTTAAAAATGGAGTCGTATTTAATTGGCGATTTTCATCGATGTTACTAAATAAAAACTACGATAAAAAACTTTTCCTAAATGTCAGTTTACGTTAAAGTGATAAAAATGAGTAAAATTAATCGCTGTATACAGTAATTTATCCTGGTTTTAAAAAATTTCTGAAAATCGAAAACTCTGGCTGTTGTGAAATGAAAGAAACAATTTTATTTGACACGAAATACATATTTCTAACTATAAGTATTTTTCGATTGAAGTGGCTATATTACTGTATATTGGATAAATTAAATTAAATATACTGTACTGTACGTAACACTCAGAGCATTAGAAATCTTTTAAATGATATCAAATGAAATGTTCATTTTTACTGTATATTAAAAAAAAATCATCACAGACTACTGCTGACTACTTATTTTATGATTCATACTACTGACAGACTACTTATTTTATGATTCATACGCTGTATATATTATTGTTATAAATTTAATTAACAATGATGAAATATCTGAAAAGCTTAATGTTACATAGCCTATTTTCTGTTTCTTTAATTTAAAAAAAATGTTATCATTAAAACATAGGCTCCTTATTTCATATAAAATTTGTATTATTAAGAAAGGATCATTATTATTCATTTAATAGGGTTACTTTGTTGGGGTGTAATTTGAAAAAAATGGACGTATAAGTTCCCTTTGTCTGTGTTAATCTCGAGAACGGAGTTAGATAGATGGAATCCGAGACCAAACATGGAAACCTTAGGGGCAGGAAGCCCTAATTAATCATATATGAACTTTCGATGCAAACAAGAGATCATGTTATTTAAATTTAAAAATTTTTCCCTGAAAGGTGCTAGCTAGATGACCGGCACAACTCTATTGCTAGTATGATGTACAGAGGCAAGACACTACTAATTTGAGGTGGAGAGCATATATTTCAAATTAAATTAATTAAAAATATAATTAAACATTGCAGCTACATTTTTAATTGAAACAAGTATATTATCTCAGCTTATAGACCTATAGATTAAATATTGTTAGATAATACAGAAGAGATTAAATCATAAAGTCATTATATTTGAATTCGAAGTTTACAGTTGTGAATTAATAACATTATCAAAAATAATTTATTTAAAATAAAAATACATTTTTCTTATTGCAAGTTACTTAAAACTTTTATGCTTTATAGCATAGAGAATTAAGCTTTTTTCTGATATTTTATTTTTAGGAGTCTGCAATATATTCAGGTTTTTAATTCTTTGCGAGATTCAGTTAATTTTACCTGTAAAGGACAAATTCTTAGATTCACAATAGAATAAAATATAAAAAATAGTTCGAAGTAATTTTTGGTTACATTTTATTTTTATTTTTATTCGTAGAAAAAAATTGTAAAAGGGAAAATCACCACGAAAGTTATAAACGTCAAAACTTCATGGTCATTTATTTAGGGGATTTCTCAATACTCAACTATAATCATAATTATAAGGATGGCAAAGAAATTTACTATTGTTGTTATTTTTATTATTCTTTAGATATATCACGTAAAATATCCAAAGTAAAGAATAACTTTTGTTTTAATGAGTTTATTATTATAAATTTATAGATATTAAAAAAGTAACGTTAAATACAGCATTTTTCATGTCAATATTGGACAAGAAAATAGAATAATTTATAGTTTTAATTTATTCATACTTTATACTTTTCGTGAATATTAGAAAGAAATTAATATAAAATATTTTTAGTTTATTTGTATATAAATAAATTATATTTTTCTTTAATAACCTATAAAAGATATATATACTTTTTTAAAAATAAATTTTGAAACGTTTTTAACAATAAAATGATATAAATAAAATTACAAGCAATTATAAATATGAATTTTACAAAAATAAAAAACGAAGATAAAGAAAAAAAGCAAGAATTATTGTTAAATATAGACAGGCCAAGGATAACAACGATATTTTAATCACAAAATCTAATAAAATCTTATTCATTTTCATTCTTTTAAAATTTCTAATATTCTTCACACAACCTATCTTTATCCAAGGACTTCATTGAGACGATGATTAATATTAGTAAGTTCTATATATATTACCTGATATGAAAGAACTCTGAATTAAAAGTGGAGAAAAATTTACGCAATTGTTTTCATTGTGATGTTTAATTATAGCTAAATTATTTATTTTAAAATGTACTTGTATATTTATAAATGTGTTTTTCTATAACTCTGTACAATAAGAACATTAATAACTGTTTATTAATTTACTTTTTAATAATATATTGTTTTGACTGTAAATGAACCTTCTTGATTACTTATAGCTAATTATTGAATATCTTAAGATAATCTTTCTAATGAGGGGAATTTATTTATTCGAAGAAAATGTCTTAAGATATTATTAAAAATTCCCTTTTTTAATTTAGTAATCTTATTTATGAATTTGGCATTGGATTATTAAGTATTGTAATGTATATGATATCTCCTTTTATAGTTAGTTCTTTATATAAAAGATAACTGTAAAAATTCGTTAATAAATATAATATTTTCTAAATAAATTAGCTTAAGAAATGTAAAAATTTTAACTGAAGAAATAAATATCTCTGATCGATTTATTTTTAAACTATTTAAACTGGTTTTTCTTGATAAATACTTTGAATAATTTACAATAAAAAAGACCTTATCGCTGGCTACTCCTAACAGTTTTTTTTTCCCAATCAAATGATTAAATTATTAAGTAATGTATGATTAATTAACTATGCCAATAGATTTTTTTTACTTACTCGTTAATGAGATTGCCCGAATCTTCAGCAATTCAATTCACTTTTTATGATAAATATAATTTTCTGGACAAAAAGTTTTATTATTAGTTTTTTAAACTGACATTACATTGATCAAATCTATTTTAAAATTAAAATTAAGACGTATAGATTGAAATAATATATGTAAGAAATGCATTCTTAAAAATTCACTATAATTATTAAATGGTTTTTTATCATAAATTTTTTAAAACAGATTCATCATTTAGACTGTAACAACAGTTTATTGAGGTTGCTGGGTCAAATATTTTAATTCATTTAACAGTTGTTCTGTTTTCACAAAAACAATCTAATAGTATCATTTAATTGTTATTCTAGTTTTGTCTGTGATTTAATATAAATTTAAATGCCTTTGACTGTTTATTTTATGTTTTTGTTAAGATGAAAAGGAAAAGCATCAATTATTGTTGTACAGTTCTTTAAATAAACTTTAATACTGCGAAATAAATAAAACAGGCCATAATACGAAAAACTTTTACATTAAAAGAGGCCAGAGTTAATAGGACAAAGTCGTCGTTAAATTGCCAATTCTTTTAATTAAATTTCTCTCAAAATCAATTTAATTTAAAAAATTTTATATTATTTCTTACTTGTCTATAGCCTTATTTCCAGACAGTTTAAAACATTTTTTTTTTTCGAAGAAAGTTTGAATATATAGATTAAATATAACTTTGAAAAACTTTCCTGGATATATTAATTATAGAAATCATGATAACTTTTACCAATATTTTTCTTTTTTATGATAGTATTTTAATATTTATTAACTCAATCCAAATAAATTTGATTAATCCAAAAATCTATAAATTTATTAAAGACGTTTTAGATAACTTTTATTCACTTGAAGAAAACAGATTAGATAAAAAGAGTTAAATATTTGTTTAATGATATACGGTGTTGTGCAGTGAAATATTATTATTTTTAATGTTTTATTTTACAAATTTTTAAATCAGTTTTAAACACTGATTTTTTGGATAAATTCCAATAAACTTATCTAAACAGATATTACGTGTAGCCTATATGGAAAAACAATTAAGGTCTAAATTTAGAGCATCTTAAATGGAAACTTTAAAGAAAAACTTCCATTTATGACGTTCGATAAACTTAAACTATCTAATTTATTCTTTAAACTTATACAGTATTTATAAATTTCTTTATAGTACTTTTATATAAATATTATTCTAAATAAACAGATGATGCATTTTTAGACTTATTATTATCTAATAAAATTATTTCATAGACGGAAGATCATATTTTTTATTCCATATCAAGAATTTATTTGACTTAATTTTATTATTATTTTTTTTATTTTTACTTTCCAGAAAAGGTTATAAGGAAAATTAAAGTTGTATCTTATCGAAAACGAAAGTTGGAAACACGTTTTGTTAAAAATGAGGTTAAAGGGAATAAAAATAGAGCACACGTGTTCCTTTCTCAGGTAGTACTTGGTAAAAGACGAAAGCAGCAAAATATACTTATCTGCAGAAGACTATAGAAGGACAAAGTTGTTTATAAGTGTTGGAGGTCATTTCTTTTAAATGTAAGTTGGAATGTTTCTTTTTTTAGGATGATATTGTACGTATGTAAAAGTTTTTTATTGTCTCAAAAAGGCTAAACACGTCAGCAACTATTAACAAAATTAACGATCATTTCAATTTCTAAAATTAAAATGAATTTATATTAAATTGTTCTATAGTGACGAAAACACTCACGGTTATTTCATCACGAGGAGTTAAAATAGAATATTCTGCGTTGTATTTATATTTGAAGGATTTTTAATCTTTAAAAACAGCAAGCTCCCGTTTTCCTTGAACTCCAGGAAATTGTTTACGTGATTGTTTTTTTACGAAAACATCAATTTTTACATCGTTATTAATTGCCTAAATATTTGCCTTTCAAAATGTTATAATTAGAAAACACTTAATTGTAGTCCAGGAAAATATAATTAATTTTGAGAGAATACAAGGAAAAATTGAGTAAGTGATCCTTGTTTAACAGACCGAATTGGTTCGTTATTAGGCTAATATATGTATGTGTAGACAGAACTGATTAATTTTTGGTTTATCTATTACAGTGTTTTTGCTACGTCGTATGTTTATTAATCAGATTAAAATTATTTTTTTATAATTAATCATTATTTCTTGCCGATTTTTTTATGATCTACGCCATCATATGAAAATTGCAAAAAAAGAAAGAAAAAATTAATTATTATACTGGGCATTTCATACTGGGAAACTCAAAAAAAAAAAATTGACAATGTAGGCCTACTTATTATTTAATATAATCTTCATTTATTTCAAATATTTCTCATTTTATATGCCATTTTATAGTCGTTTTGTTATCTAACTAATAAAGAAAATTTTTATAAATATAACCTTTAATGTACAGTGGTACCTCAGGTTACGAACGCCCCAGCATACGAAATTTTCAGGATACGACATGAAATTCGAACATATTTTTGCTCCACGATACGAACAAAAACTCACCATACGACGTTACATTAGTTCGCATTTTTCATTTGTTTTTCTTACTACAGTTATTTTTTTAAATGTATTACTTGGCTTTAATTTGAGTATGTTTTTCGCGTTGGAACGAATTATTTGGTTTTACATGTAATCGTATGGGAAAAGATGATCCATCTTACGACATTTTCATGATACGATCTCAGTTTCGGAACGGATTAATTTCGTATCCTGAGGTACCACTGTATATGTTTTTAAAGAAAATTTAACAACTTATCTGTAATCACAACTTCAGAATTAATTCTTAACCTATGAAATAATTATCTTTAAAATATATTTACTGTTAAAACGTAAACAAAGATTTTGCAATTTATTTAATATATTGACGTCATTGATATAAATCTTTTATAATATAAAACAGAGCAGGTCATTTACCCTTCTTATACATTAAGGGAAATTACGTTAAAATTTGATATTCACACATATTGAGTAATATTAAGAAGCCATCTTTAAACTACTCCTTATTAACGTGAAGAAAGTTCAATGAACTTTATTTTCCTCGACAAAAGTATATTTTATCTTTTTTTAATGAATGTAATGAAAGTGAGACCTATTTAATTAATGTACATGTAATTTTCCAAAATTATTTATCACTTTAAACATTTTTTTAATAATAATTCTAGAAAGTTATAGCTATTAATTTTTCTATAATTTTGATTATTTCTGTAAGATTTTATTTCAGGACTATTCTAAGATGATTCATTTATATGCTTGATTTATGAATGGATTTTTAATTTTTTTTTTTCATTTTGGTGAACATTCTATTCAAGCAGCTAAAACCTGATATGTGAAAATAGTTTTGGAATGTCACTTTGCACCTTTAAAAGCTTACAAAACGTTGTCTTGATGGCTAGCATGTTCTTGTATGTAATTCATTGTTTTTGGTATTGGCATTACTTTCTATATAAATCAGTCTACATAAAACTGTCATTATAATAAATTACTTTAAATATGTTTTGTAAAATAGAATTAACATAAATTATAAATATATTTTAATTTAATTTTATTAATTCATAAAAATTTATAAAATAGAAAACGATATATCTATCACTATGCATGAAAAATTCATCTATAAAAAACTGGCCTTGCAAAATTATTATAAAATTCAGGAAGATATCAAAGATTTGCTGTTATTTCCTTATTTAAAAAATGTTTTACGATCTGATTTTGTCAACGTGAATAATTTATGTATTTTATAGATGTGTTTGTAAATTCATAAAACTATATATAGAGTTATGTTCATTCAAAATACCAGATACTAGGAAACAATTCACCTATAAATATCCAATTATAAAGGAAAAATAACGAATACTTAGAATAACAATATGCAATATCCTACTTTCAAGTGATTTTTTAAAATAATGTCATAATTAAGGAAGTAGTTTTAATGAAGTAAAGGAAAAAAAACGATAGCCTAATATTATTTACGCTAGGGATAAACATTAATAAAGAATAAATTTACAAGACCTATAACTACAGATAAATATTTCTAATGACAAATAGATTGACTGTCAGTACGCCTGTCAAAAATTTCAGGCCTCTTGTTCTACAGTGATGTGTCAATAACCTCTTAATTCCCTCCAGGAAACTCGACTTGTTCAGATACATATTATTTAGTTCTTTATTGGGGTCTCAAGACATTCGAGTTGATAAATTCCTATTAATTAATGAATGTAAATACCACAATCATATACGAAACAGATACCACTTTTTCAACTTATAAAAGATATCAAGCGATATCTCTGAAATAAAAATTTATGGGTTAAACTGGGACATTTCTGCAGTTAAGAATTTTTATTTTATTAAATAAACCGTTAAATTATAAATAGATAAAGATAAAAACCAGTTATTTTATTCTAGTTTCACGTAGCTACTATTGAATATATACGTTAGGCCTATATGCTTTAAATCTGAACAGCAATTCAGGAATTTGCATTTTCAATTACTCGGGTTTTAGTCATTTATGATAAATAAATAATTATTTACGAAAATTAACATTTTAATAGTATAAGGGTTGTTCAAACGAAACATAAACTAGACCGTATAAAATATAGGGTGTCACTAATCACCACAGAAGGATTACTATACATAATGAGAAAGTTGCGTTAGCCACTATAGGAAATCACTTCTGCGTTCAGACATATGTTCCAGCGTGATACAAGTTTATGTATACCTTCCACGTAGAAAGTGGAAGGCTGCTGGATGAATCATTAAGTTACAGCCATACGGTTGTCAGACTGGAATCTGCGACCTTTGAGAAACTTTATAAATGTCCGAAAACTGGAAGTTGCAAGGCGACATATCATGGCTGTAAGGCGGAAGTTGTTTTGCTTCGGATAGAAAATTCTGTTCATATGTGCCTTGCAGCTTCCAGTTTTCGGACATTTGTAAAAGTTTCTCTCAAAAGTCGCAGATTTCAGTTTGATAGCAAGTCTAAGCAGTGTTCAACTGTAACTGTATGATTCATCTAGCAGCCTTCCACTTTCTATTGTGAAAGGTATACATAAACTTGTACCATGCTGGAACATATATCTGAACGCAGAAGTGATTTCCTATAGCAGCTAACGCATTTTTGTCATTATGTATACAGTAATCCTGCTGTGATTACTAGTGACACTCTATATTTTATACGATCTAGTTTATTTTTCATTTGAACAATCGTTATATTTACATACCATTCAAGGCTGTAAGATTTAATGATAAAATAAAATGGTATTTAATTTTTTCGTGCAGTTTTGTATAGTATGTAGCTTAAATAGTGTTTAAAAGTTATCTGTTTTGGTTATCTTCCAAGAATCAAGAAACTGTCATATTTCTGCTCCTGTTTAATATAACGGAACTAAATATGATTTATGAGATTTTTGTTTTAGGAAATGTTACTAAATATCCTATATTCCACTTGTAATGTTATGCGAGTATTCTAGATCGCATCACTAGTATTTTATATTCTGTAACTTAAATGTATTAAAATCAGTGAATTAGTAATGAAAATATCTTTATATATTTTAAATAAACTTTCAGAATATTAAAAAAAAATTAGGAAGTATAATCCGTACTCCTTTTTTAGAATTAAATTTCGATAGAAAATACGATAAACATGATGTGCTACTTTGAATTAAATGAAAACAAATGTTTGGACAACAACCAGTTGAGTCAAGGTTTTTTTTCTTAAACAGTTCTACGCTCCAAGCTAAATTTTAATTCAGAATTTAAATTATTTGGAACTTTTTATGCTTTCTACATGCTTTAAAGATTCAAGAACTATAAATTTAATATTTAATAATATTAACTGTTCTTTTTCTTTTTGCTATGCCATTTCCTAAACAACAGTTCAAATAGTTTAAACTGCTAATTTAGAATTTTTTTTTTGCAAATTTTTCCTTTCATGTGTTGGCATGACAGATTAAACATCACGTTTTTTTCCACGTGCAAGGTAAACGCGTTTAATGTTGTTCCTTTTATTTAAAATATTCATTTTAGAGTTATTTTTGAAGTTAAAAAATAAACAGATAATAGGCCTAATAGAACAACTGATATAGTGTGTTGACGTATGATCAATCAGTTCTTTCAGTCATTTGTCGTATTGTGTAGACACAGGTTTACATTTAGTATCAGTAAAAAAAAAATGATGATAATTTTTCTTATATTAAATGTTTTTATTGTTATCATATAAATTAAGGTAATATATTTCTAGAATAATTACATGCTTCGATATAAAATGGCATGCGTATCCTTGAAAAGAATACGTTGAATGTTTTAACCATTCTTCTGCATTTTTTTTAGCATTGTAGTTATAAATTTTACGTTAATTACAGATTTGTATAAATATTATAAGCCCGTGTTTTCTAAAATTACAAAAAAATCATGTCAACTTACTTCGAAATATTTAAAAAAGCCACATGATATTAAAAGACATTTCTTCTCCTACATCAGAGTTTTTAATTAGATTATGTTCAAAAATAATTTTGCTAATAATTTAATGAAATAAATAAATTTAGTAAACTGTTTTAATTAAGTCTGATTGGGATGAAATTTTCATATTGCAGACTTATACATTTCCACTGTCGACCGTCTATCTGTCTGACTGTCCTTCGTTAATCTCGAGAACGGAGTGAAAATCGAGATCAGATATTAACTATACACGAACTTTCAGTCTGGACCGGAAGTCACTTGTTTTAAATTAAAATATAATTAAAAATTGGCATTGTGTAAAGAAGTTCTTGTGTCATTTATGGCTTAACTTTCAGTTTTAACATTCAAAATTGATATAGGCTACAAGATATCACTTCTCTTCTAACATGTTATATTTTTATTAAAAAAGTGATATCTTGTATATATATAAAAAAATATAATATATATATATATATTTTTTTTTTCGTGTTTCTTGGTTCTATTGTTCATAAAATTAGTCAATATACAAGCTAGACAATATTACATAATTCGGTTGTAATAATTATGACTCAGGTCTTACTACAATGACGTGTAAAAAAGTTAGAAACAGTAGTCATATCACAGCACGCTACTACACTTGCAATCATTACAATGAACGTGAGAGATTCTATGACAAAGAACTCTTGCAAGAATTTAGACAAATATCTTACTAACTGAACTTTCAGTGAAAGAAAACCGGAATTTAACAACAACATTTTAATTGATCCGAAACAAGAACATGATTTCTTTTAACAATGTTGTTTTTTCAAGCATCTCTATTTCCTAGCTGGCATGTTTAAAGGTGGAAACGACATTGCTTTGTTATTTAAAAAAAAAAAATACTGTTCTAACAGAAATCAAGTGGAGCATACTTATATACAATTCAGACAAAGTTCGTTGATTTCTTGTATGTAATGATATTCTTGGTTAACACACAATGACTTTCCGGTTCAGTTTCTTTCGAATTCGGAACATTTTTTGGTGTGGAATGAACTTCAACTGAAAGAGAAGCGATGCGTTTTATGTCTATTTTAACTCATTTTTTTCTAACTTTAAAAAAATGATTTTCGACATTAAAACATGTGTTTTTCTCTTCTACGAAAATATCTGCATTGTTCTCACTGTTTGAAAAATCGTATTGCAATTACAATAACAATAAATCATTGTTTGATTTATGGATTTTTATATTTTTACATATGTTTTTGTCGTTATGCATTCAGTAAGCTTCCACTGGAAAGTACATTAAACAAGTTCACTTCAGTACATGTAAACTTAAAAACTTCCTGAGTCATTCGATAACTGGAGATAAAAAAACAGGTGATCTTTGTTTATGTTTGTTTAATTTCGAATCGTCTGGAGATAATATCGTTAAGAAAGTAGTAGTAACGGCAAATTCTATTTTTTTTTTTTTAGATTTAGGTCGTTGTCAACAATATAATTAGTAGTTTAATACGAATATCGATTTGATTAACTCGGTTCAATACTCTTAAAATTATAATTTAAAATTAATTTTATAACGTGGAAGCTTAAATATATTTAGGAAGAATAACGTACAGATTTAAAATTACGTGTATATATAATTAATTAGTGATATAATATCCATGAAATTAAAAAAAGTTCATCTTTTTTTCTTCCTGAAAATTTTAGTCTGCAGTTAATTTTCAAGGACACAAAGTAACGATATTCAAAGATAAAACATCATTAATAATTTTAGTTGCTACAGGCTTATGATTCAGTTATGTAATTACGTAAAAAATATACATAATCAACATATTAACACTTTTAAAATATATAATTAGGTTTCTAGAGTAAGGAAACATAAATATGTAAGTCTTAGTTGCATACAAGACTTAATTTGAAAAATCATTCGCTCGAATTGAAGTGAATTGATTCTTGAATCAATGTTAGTAAAATATTAATCAGAATATAAAAAAAAAAACAGAAGTAAAAACTGTTAATGTATATTCAATACGGGCCTTTAATTTATGATTTATGAGCGAAAAATACGAACACATCACATCTGTTGATCTTGACCTTGGTATTTAACTCAGTCAAGATACTTTCCTTAAAGTAAAAAACGTTGTATGTATACCAGTTTGCCCTTGAAATTAATTAGGAATTTTTGAAAATGTATTGCTCAAACCAGTGGAAAATTATTAAATAAAATTTGTTTTTTCTTATAACAACGTTATGTAATGTGATTTTAAAAAATTTTTTTTAAATCTAACACAATTGAATGATATATTTAAAAAATNAATTTTGAAACGTTTTTAACAATAAAATGATATAAATAAAATTACAAGCAATTATAAATATGAATTTTACAAAAATAAAAAACGAAGATAAAGAAAAAAAGCAAGAATTATTGTTAAATATAGACAGGCCAAGGATAACAACGATATTTTAATCACAAAATCTAATAAAATCTTATTCATTTTCATTCTTTTAAAATTTCTAATATTCTTCACACAACCTATCTTTATCCAAGGACTTCATTGAGACGATGATTAATATTAGTAAGTTCTATATATATTACCTGATATGAAAGAACTCTGAATTAAAAGTGGAGAAAAATTTACGCAATTGTTTTCATTGTGATGTTTAATTATAGCTAAATTATTTATTTTAAAATGTACTTGTATATTTATAAATGTGTTTTTCTATAACTCTGTACAATAAGAACATTAATAACTGTTTATTAATTTACTTTTTAATAATATATTGTTTTGACTGTAAATGAACCTTCTTGATTACTTATAGCTAATTATTGAATATCTTAAGATAATCTTTCTAATGAGGGGAATTTATTTATTCGAAGAAAATGTCTTAAGATATTATTAAAAATTCCCTTTTTTAATTTAGTAATCTTATTTATGAATTTGGCATTGGATTATTAAGTATTGTAATGTATATGATATCTCCTTTTATAGTTAGTTCTTTATATAAAAGATAACTGTAAAAATTCGTTAATAAATATAATATTTTCTAAATAAATTAGCTTAAGAAATGTAAAAATTTTAACTGAAGAAATAAATATCTCTGATTGATTTATTTTTAAACTATTTAAACTGGTTTTTCTTGATAAATACTTTGAATAATTTACAATAAAAAAGACCTTATCGCTGGCTACTCCTAACAGTTTTTTTTTCCCAATCAAATGATTAAATTATTAAGTAATGTATGATTAATTAACTATGCCAATAGATTTTTTTTACTTACTCGTTAATGAGATTGCCCGAATCTTCAGCAATTCAATTCACTTTTTATGATAAATATAATTTTCTGGACAAAAAGTTTTATTATTAGTTTTTTAAACTGACATTACATTGATCAAATCTATTTTAAAATTAAAATTAAGACGTATAGATTGAAATAATATATGTAAGAAATGCATTCTTAAAAATTCACTATAATTATTAAATGGTTTTTTATCATAAATTTTTTAAAACAGATTCATCATTTAGACTGTAACAACAGTTTATTGAGGTTGCTGGGTCAAATATTTTAATTCATTTAACAGTTGTTCTGTTTTCACAAAAACAATCTAATAGTATCATTTAATTGTTATTCTAGTTTTGTCTGTGATTTAATATAAATTTAAATGCCTTTGACTGTTTATTTTATGTTTTTGTTAAGATGAAAAGGAAAAGCATCAATTATTGTTGTACAGTTCTTTAAATAAACTTTAATACTGCGAAATAAATAAAACAGGCCATAATACGAAAAACTTTTACATTAAAAGAGGCCAGAGTTAATAGGACAAAGTCGTCGTTAAATTGCCAATNCCGTTATAAACATTTTTAATAACTTTATTATTTTTAAACTTTTGTATTTTTTGAAAATTATGATTTAAGGTGCGATGGTTGATATACCATCCATTACGTTACTATTTTTTATGGTTCGCTACCTTAGTCATGATTTTTGCTTTTATGTGGCAAACCTATTTAAAGCCATATAAGATTTGAACCATTATATTAAAATTGATGACAGAAATGAAGTGACTAAAATAGGATATACATTTGGAATAGATTTTTTTTTTTTTTTTTTTACATTTTTCCTTTATTTCGATGCATTTTATAGAAGTTTTATTAATAGAAACAGGCTTTATATATTATAAAAATTCGTCTTGTACATGTATTACAGAATCAAAATTAATAAAATTGATAATATACAAAATGCTGTTTCCTAGAGAAACAGATTTTTTATCCCCTTCCTTCCTAAAACGTGATTACCGCGTGAAAGAATGACGTTAATCTCCTGATGCCGAACATTCGATTTAATTGCGATAACATTTCTGTCTCTATGAGTAACTATACACTGTATATACCGATTGATACAATATATTTATAGCTTTTATCTAAAGATGATAAAAATTATGACGAAAAGTACTTATACTATTTGTAGATCAGACGTTTGTAATACCAATGTGGAGTTTAAGGTTACATAAATTAATCGATTCACTAAGTAAATGTTTAATATATCCACTTCAATTTCTCTTTAATATTGCCCGAAAACTAGGATTTATTACATATTTATTTAATCCATCCAAAGATATAGACCAGCTGCAAATGGCATACAGAATGATTTCTTTCCGTTATTTGAATTTTACTAAATAATTAATAGTGCGGAAACACTGAATATAATTGTGATCTTAAAAATAATAATTTACTGACAATGATCAAATGAGAACAATAAGAATTATTTTAGCTTCTCCTTCCAGTTATTAAAGTTAATGTCTTATTCTCTAAAGTAAACTAGTTTACAGGTTATAAATTTGTTTTTTAAAATATAATATTAATTAAATTTAATTGTTTTTAAATAAATATATTAAAATTGATGCAATGTATTAATATATTTAAATTAATTAAAATAGTTTATCTCTTGTTTAATTTAGAATAATTTCAAGGTCTATAGGTTTGGCATTTAAATTATTATGTAATAAGTATTATCAAGTAGTTAATTTTATATTATTGTTATGATTACAAATGAATTATTTATAATTAGCTTTAAAGAAACCTTTTTTTCAATTACTGCTTAATGATTTCAATCAAATTTCATATTTTCTTAGTCATGTATAAAATTAATAAGCACAGTTTTAAACATTGCTCTATTAGTTATTTAATATATGCAGGAATGTGTTGTTATAATAATATTTTTAATGACATTTAGATAAAATTTACTATTAAAAAAAATTTCTAAAATATTGCATTTCCGCAATTTTGATTTCTATCCTTGAATGATAACCTATCTTTGAGTAGATTTATGATTATTTAGAATAATTTTTTTTTATTAGTCATATCTTATCTAAACCTTTTTTATAAATTTTTAATCATTTGAATTATTTTAAGATTGTTACAAAATAATTTTAACAGTTTAATCTTGTACTATTTTCTTCTAATATAAAGCAAACACAACTTAAATACATGACTACTGAGCTCTAATTTAATAGGTTAAATAAGGATTAATCTAAGAGATAGTAATTTGTGATATGACTAGTTTTTATAATGGAAACAGTTATTAAATCTTATCACTTGTGCTGAATATACATTGAAATCTATTCTTATATAAAAAGGATTAGAATGATTATTAGATGCAAATTATGCAGTTCTAATGTATATAATGAATTATGTAAATATATTATACATTCTGGCTTAGTAAACACTAGTATTGTGTTGTATTCCAATGACACATGGCAAGTTTTTCCATCAAATATCTTTATTAGTTGAGTTGACTCAACTAATAAAGATATTTGATGGAAAAACTTGCCATGTGTCTTTGGAATACAACACAATACTAGTGTTTACTAAGCCAGAATTATAGAACAGGACACGATTTCTAAAAAACAAATCAACAAATATTATACATGTTTTATGATATGCATAATAATTGTATTTAGAACAGTATATAGACAGATTATTAACTATATTTAAGTATTTTTAAAGTTTTGCATTAAAGGTCATCATGTAGGTTCCAGTTTTTAAACTGGACAATGTAATATTTTTATTTCTACAACCTTTGCTACAGTTACTGATGGTTATCCTTGTATTAATGGAAATTATCTGTCAATTTTTTTTTATTTGATTTAGAGTATGATAAAATATACCTTATCTTATATGAATGATTTATTTATTATTTTGACTTAGAAATTTCAATTCAAATTTTCACAAGGAAAACAATTTTTTCTTATTGAAACTTTTCTGTTATCACCTAATAACCAATCACACATGTTTTTCCATTGTAGAGAAAACTATTTTTTTAAATTATAAATTTGTTTTTATTATATCATTTGATGTAAAATCAAGCCTAAAGGTAAAAACTGTAATTAGAAAAAAAAAAAATACCACCACCAATCTGAAATTCAAAATTTAGTATTAAGGTCAGTAATCTCTATACAAATAAACAAAATAAATAAATAAATAAATAAAACTAAAAATTTAATAATTGAACAAATAAATTAATACTTTCATTCTTATAATTTATAATTTGAAAGATCTTACTAAATTTTTTAAATTTATTCAAATTGTTTACATAATAAGCAGTAAAAAAAAATTACATTTACAATTTACTTAATTTTATAATCATTAAATAATTATATAATATAACTTAAAATTATTTAGATATTAGAATTTTTTTGTTTTAAAAATTTATTGTTGTTATCGCAATTACATCTTATAACCTTAATCAAGTTATTTTTTATTATTATTTTTTTTAAATAAATTTTTTTACTTAAAATCTGTTTTGCAGTTTGTCCTAATTATGTATCGAGTTTGCCCTCGATTCTGTAATTCTGAATATTTATAGACTTGTAAATGAAATATATTGCATTCTATTGCATTTAAAATATGAATAATAAGATATAAATTCACATAAAATTAGTTATGATAAATAATATATAATATTATTAACTTATTAAGTAGAACTATTTTAAAATATTTGATTAATTTTTTATTCAAATCACATTCAACTTTCTTTGATAACCGGATAATTTTTTTAAGAAAGATGTATTTAAATAACTTAGTAACTATTTTTTTCTTGAGATTTTTCCCTCAATGAGTCATTTTTCTTGGTGGACTCTACAAGATGATATCACTTCCGCGAAAGTTACTATGTGGTTATTTACATGGTAAATTTCGACATCACACTGTGGCAATATAAAATGTTCGGTGATAAAAATAAATTTCTTTGATAGAAAATTGGAAGGTCTTCAAATCATTAGTAATGCCAAGATGTTATTGACACCAAGTTAAGGATAGAAAGCATAATATAAAACTTATCACTGATTTATTGTTTACATTGTATTACTGTAATGTTAAAACAAACTAAGATTAGTTTTAATAATGAAAATTTTAAAAAGAATGAAATTATCAATGATTAGTGTCAAGGCTGTAATGGCTTTTTCGTAGAAGTAGTATCCTCTGCTTATACTAATTTTTATGTAACCTCGTAACGAATATAACTAATCAACACCTTAATTTTTTACAATTAATTTTTTTCTCTCTCTTTTCTAACACCAATTTTAATTTAATATTGAAGAAAAAAACTAGTAAAACATAAACTTTCTACCGACTTTTCGACTACAACACTGCTTAGCACGCAAAAGGAAATAAGTAAGCTTATAGGCCTATAAACCGGGATTGCGCCGGAAATAAGGTTTGTTGCTCTTATCTGTTAACTTTATATAAATGATTTGATAAATCTAAAATTATTACATTCCAATAAATATTGCTGGATGTGATTTAAAATCTAAATAATTGTAAAAAACAGCTACTCGTTTCAATACTAACACGATTCGAACACGTGTAATTATTTTATATTTACGAGAAAAACAATTACATCGGCTATTTGATAACGTATTATGATAGAATTGTTTCGTATTTGTTGATCAAATTAACCTTAATAACTGTAAACGGCCTTTTCAGTCCTCAATCGATAGGAACAAAAACAATAACCTACTTAAATTGTTGTAATGTTATGTAGTTTACTGGGATGTTATTCTAAAGATGAATTCAGAATAAGACATATAACACAAATTACATATAACTAATGAATTGTCTCTCGTTAACGTTACACGTTGAATAGTTTAAATTAGTTAACCCAGTTCTTAATTTGTCAACGTGTAAAGCCTTCATTCGTGCCCCTCAAAACGGACGTTTCGCCATTGCTGCTTTAGATTCGCGGAATCCTAAAGGATATGACGTCAATTTTTTCATAACTCAAGTTACTTTTCCAGTCAATTATGGCTATCGACCTGCTTCATTCTATATTCGGTATACATCGATCTATCTCTTTGTCGATAGCATAAATTTTACCGAAATTTGGAGTTAAAACACAAATCCAATGCCAGATAAAATAAGTTTATTAACTTATAAATCTTTGTTTTACATAGAGGTAATTGCCGTTAATATTTTTAAATGATTAAATATTATCTACTGCTAGACATTCGTGCCAGCCGGTTAATCAAGTGGTTTAAACGCTTCATCAGAAGGATCCGGGTTAATATATAGGTCTATTGAATCCTTGTTTCCTACAGATAAAAGCAACTTTTAATACTCTCTAGGAGTTAAAAAAATAGCTTATGTAAATGGCTTAAATTACGGGTTGTGGCATAGTAAGAAGTAGGTTACTTACTATCTGTGACGTAAAATCGGCACATCCTCCAGAATTCTTATAAATGACACCGCAGATGTCTATAATGAAATACACTCTTAGAAACTTGAAAAATTCCCTGTCTGATTCTGATATTATAGAAAAAATGCTATAATTGTTACTATGTAAAATGTACACGCGATCTTAATCTTGTGCCACATATACGGAGGCTTTCGAAAAGGGAAGCTGGGGACTTTTCCCCTGATCTGGAGAACATTTAGTGGTCCTTAATGGTTCCTGCCTCTATAAAATTAATGCTATTTTTACTAACAGAAAATAAAGTCTTTAAAAGACTGCTTCTTATTAATAAAAAAAAAAAAAACATTCTATTTAATTTATTCAAAAAAAGAAAAAGTCAAATGAGGCCCGCTCTACCTCCAGGCTCCTTGCAAGTTCATTTATGCACAGATTTATGATATATTTTGCAATTCAAATTTATAAAATTATCTACAAATATAAATAATAAAAAAACTGTTTATACAAAGAATGAAGCTTCTTATATAAGAATTAATTCACGATATACTAACTTTCTTAAAATATTTCATTTAATTTTCGGTGTTTTACCTTGGCATGTTTCCTTTCCCGTTCTACATGTATCTTATCCATAATTTAATCGAAATTACAAAGAACCGGTTCAAAACTACAATAACCTTCAGAATTTTGGATATTAAAAATGGTAAGATGAATATAATGGTAATGCTGGCAATAAGCCAAAATATATTTCTTCAGTAAAATTGAGTAAAATAAATGATTTACTGTTTAATGTTGAATGGAATATAACAAATACAATACTTATTATTCAATCCATCTTTTATAATTTATATCAGCTCGTGGCGCTATCTGTTGATATGAATTTAAATTATTTTTAATATGTGTATCTTATATTTCAAATTTTTATAAAAATTTATTTAATAAAAAGTAAAAAAAAAAAAAAATTAAATTATTTTTCATCCCCGTAACGAATTAATAGAAATTTAAAATCTATAATTTTAATTATAAATTTGTTTACAATCTATTATTATTATTATTATAAATAAGATTAATGTGTTTAAATGCGTTTTTCATTCTTTAAAAACTAAAACATTTTAAAGATTTCTCTCTATCAGTCTAGTTTTAAATTCTTTTTTCAATATTTTAGATATGGAGCATGTACTGTACCTTTCATTAAAAATAAACTAGCATAAACGTTTATATAACTTTGTTAGTAGATTATTAAAATAATTAAGATTTATTTCAATATTTAAATGCCTGTACTCAATTTAAATGATTGTTCTCAATTGGTAAATTAACTCATAATTCAAGAATGTTAGAATATTACATACTACTGACAACCCTAGTCAAATGATTAAGAATCTTCAAGATGTGTTTCAAGCATATATATTCATCAAAATAGAAACTATTAATATATAAAATTTTTAATTACCNTATATATATATATATAACCTATTTAAATTATGAACAATTCAAGCTACAAGTTCAAGGGAGGGAGGGAATTTGCTAAAACTACATTATGTACACAAAAGGGAAGAAGGGAGTTAAAAATGTCTCAAAAACTGTATAGTAATTAATGGACGACCCTATTTAAGTATAATTTAAATTATATTATATACTGGAAACTTGGAGTTTCTTTACAAACATGTTTCTCAAGTATTATTTACATGATTTAAATGATTTTTATACAGTTATATAGTATATAAGCTTAAATTTTAAAAGAACAATTTATAATAGCTTCGAAAAAATCGTGATTAATCTTTGAAAACATTTCAATTTTTTTTTTTAATTATTTAAATCTCCAATATTTTATTTTATTGTTAAGGTATTTAAATTAATGTTTTTTTTCGGCCTTGAATTTAAAAAGAATATAAATTATCATCATATAACTAGGCAGGCAGGAAAAGGTTTTATTTTTCTTAATCATTTTATACATTTTTTTAAAGTAACAATCCGTACGTTGCACAATTTGCAAATCATTTTAAATGACAAACTGGCGTAATGAGAGCGTAAATACGGAGCTGTGAATTGATTCTTAGATATATGAGTATATAAATAAATAATTATATATATATTTTTTATTCTTAATATATTTATTCGTTGAAGCAATAAGTTTCTGTCAACATTACACGTGTCTAACCTTCTTCGTCATTAGCCTTTTCTAACCTTGAGATTAAAAATAAGGAAAAAAACAATCAACACTTCGAAGCAATGAATTTACATATACAAGAATGGGTAGAGCAAGTACAACATACATAATTACGTAGTAAGTCTACGTAATTTTATAATATAATACGGGTCAGATAAAATTAATATCTTAGTTGTCAGAAGCAAATTATTTCATTGGGAAAATTTAATTAAACTATTTGTAGGCTAACAATTTATGAAACTTAATTCATAATAATAACTCATTTGAATTGCTTAAGGAATATTTACAATAATAAATACTACGAGTGATGAATTACGATACAATTTCATTAAGGTTTTTAAGTTACTTACATCGTATAAAGTTATTTCTATAAGGTAAGAAAAGTTTTATAGTTTCATACTGTGAAAAAAAACAATTTTTTATATGGGATATGTACTATAGATTTATAAAGTGAGTATATAAAACAAAGTTTGTTTAATTTAATTGAATATTTTTGTATCGAATGCATTTATAAATTAAATAACCATCTTTAATTTTGTTTAAAAGGGAGGATCTGATCATCAGGATCGAGCATCATGCACGATCCTCTGATGATCAGATCTTCCGATTATCAATAAGAATAATTGAAAATTTCATAAAATTTTGAAATCTATCAGATCTAAAACTAGTAGATTAATGTGCGCATACAAGTTTAAAATAGGCAAGACAGTGAACCGATTCACAGTAAACAGATAGGCAAAAACAAAGCCAAATAACTTTTAAAGTGCTTCAATAAGGAAGCTTAAATATTATCTTTTTATTTTTATATGTAATGTTATTTTAACGGGATTTAAATACGTTAAACTTAATGCTATAATGTTATTTTAATGGAAGAAAAAAACGAAAGTAATATGGTTTACAACACTAAAATTGTCTAAAAATACAAACTTATTTTAAACGTAATTATAATCATATAACATAAGTTATGGTTGATTTATTAGTTGATTAGTGAATGCCAGACACTAGTACATTTAGGATGTAGGCTTATTTTTTGCCACAATTATATGCATTATGAAAGACCTCATTCTCGACCTGATCACCAGCGAGTATCAGGGAAACATAGCTTTGATTTCTGATGTTTATAAATTCAATTTCTTTCAATAAATTAAGTTATTGACTATTTCTACAATACATTAAATTAGTGTTTCTCAAATTCGAATAATATAAGAATCCTTTTTTGTAGGGCCACCAGTGACCAAGTGGATGAATCGAGTGAACACTGGTAGAATCCTGGATTTGCACTTGATTAACGTGAACTTTTCCAAGTTTCTTCACCTATGTAGCATCTAAACGGGGATAATTTTTCCATTAAAAAGCTTCTTGACAGATACTCTCCCTCATCAGATGTTGCTTCTCCTTATCCTATCAAACCGAACCGAACCAAATCTTTTTGTAAGTAATTTTCTAGACTCTAAATTAAAATTAAACAAATAAATTAAAGTCAAAGATGTAAAATTTTTGCTTAACAAATAAAAAATATTATCTAGGTTATAATCTTAATAACATTTGTACTTTTTTTTTAATTAAATTATTGATGAAAACTAAACTACACGCATACCATAAAACCATATTACTGACAGGAATTTCTTCATATCCTCATTTCTCCACATCCATAATGGAGAAATACGGGAACTGCTTTCTATACCCCATAATATATATGAGGAAAAGAGAGTTAAGAGGGCTTTTCTTCTAGGCCATAGAAGAAAGACCTTGATGCCCACAAGGAAGAAAGAGGCTGAAATGAAAAGCGCAGAAAGTATTTTTTTTTTTAATATTACCTATGAGATAAATTCAGTTGCTTTTATCTAATGAAACATTAATAAAACAGTCGAATAAATTTGCGTAAATACTTTTATTTTAAGCTTAAAATTTATCCGGATTCAAATCACTGAAAAGAGTTTGATTATACTTTTAGATAATATAGTTGTTTCTGTTTCAATGTAATTAAAATAAAAAAATTATAAAATATTAGTTTGTTATTATAGAAAAAATACAAAAGTTAGAATGATTATCTCATTCTAATAAAGTAAAACTTGTTTAAACATATACTTTATAAAACGGATGCGTGTCTAAATGAAAAATGAAGCTTGAAATGGAAGGATTTTCTATGTAAAATATTATCATAAGCGGGAAACCTATATAAAGGGGAAAGATAAGAGTTATTGAGTGCCAATTTCACAACGTAACCTGAGTAAAACGGGATTTTTCGATAAAGCAACAATTAAATTTTAAATTGTAATTAAAACACATTGTAAAATCCCGAGACCCTTGTTTTTGTTAAAGATTTTTCCCTCATATACCACATACACGCATCAGCGTTGAGCTGTATTATATATTGGGAAGTAGGTGAGAATGAGTAAGAAAAATTTCTCATCGTTGGGTTTTGAATGGCTATAAAAAATAATAGTACAGTACCTATTATGTACAATATTGGTTTTTACTCCTAATTTTTGTAGTATATAAAATAAAAATATGTTGGAAGGGGGCAATTCGCCGGTAGAAAAGTATTGAGAAAATATATTCCCTCTAAACAATCACTGTATTTACACAAGTGATTGTGAATTAACTGTGTTCTAGTGACTGTGAATGGATGTTCAGAAGACTTCAAATTTATTATTATTATTTGTATTTAGTCTTCAATATTGTACATTTTAAAAAATATATTTTGTCCTGGATTTTTAGTCTTTACTTTAGAAATTTTACTATATTCATTTTTTAAATAAATTATTAATTTGTATCAATGTTGTAATATCGTGATGTTGACAATGCTATAATGTATTAAACTATTTTTAAAATGAAAAAATTGTTATTTTATTTATTTTTATACTTAAGGGAATTAATTCGAAATAAATTCTGCATTATTATTTCATCGGCTTTTATAAAATGGATAAGAATTCACATTGCAAATAAATAATTTAGAATTTTATCTAATCAAATCTACTTTTATCAGTGATAAAAATCAAATGATCTATCATCTATTCGAAAAAAATTATTTTTTTTAGAAAACTTCTCTGAATATGATTTTATAATTTATAAAACCCAGAAAAATTCTCTACAAACGAATATCTAGGATTAATCATAGAATCATAAAGGTTAGGAGCAAATGCGATGTATCCTCTATCATTACAATAAGTTACTGCAAAATTTTATATAATTTATAATAAAAAATTCTTAAATAAACAAGTGCCAAATACACCCTCAAAAAACGAATCAATAATTTTATTTATATTTACCAATGAATGCTATTAGAATAGCCCAGAATATTATTTTCATATTGTTCACTATACACTTAAAATTTTATTTATTTGTATATGAATTTACAATTACATTTGTGAGCACATCATACCCGGGCCCTAATATGCTTAGTTTTGTAAATTACAGTAGATATATAAGTTCTTATATTTTATTAACACAAATATAAGAAAATAATCTGAAATTGTTAACTTCAAAACAACAAAAAGTTTTAATCACATTATTATTCTTATCTGAGGGTAAACAACTTTTAGTTCCTTTAGCAGTCAATGCATTGTTAAAGAACTGCTGAATAAAAATACCTGTATTATAAATTAGATTTAATAACGAATTAATTTAAAATTTCAATTTTTAAACTGTAACGTTAATTAATGTATTTATTTCTATGGTAAAACTCTCGCAAATACAGTAGATATCCCGATTTAAACAGTTTCAAATATATTCTTTTGTAAATTTATTAATGAGCAATTCTGAGTTTCTTTAAAGTAACACATTACGTAAGTGAGGATGTAAATGGTTGTATTAATTAGGAAATCGTTATAATAATATGCTGAAAAATAATTTGATGATGGCTGGTTTTGTTTTATTACATGTGTTTAAATAACAGAATTTATTTTATCCAATTTCTGAATGCTTTAAACGTTTAAATAGAAATTAATTTCATATAGTTTTCTTTAAATGTTAATTTATTTTTCGAGTTTTATATCTCTTCTATCAGTTTACTGTTTTTCTAGTATCGAAATCAAATATATGTCACCAAATATGACCAGATTATTAGGTAAAATATAATATTTTACACCATTTTCCTCGTTTTGTTTACAACTCATTATTATATTAGAGTATATATATATATACAGTACTAATTATAATATGAACCGTTTCGTATATTTGTTTATTTATATTTTTATGCAAAAATAGTCTTTAAAATATAGAACATCCTTGAATAATACTCGATAAAATAGAATCTGTAAATTTTTTTCTAATGCTGAATGATGTCTGCCAATTTTTAAATATCGTGTGTAAATGACCGAATTACATCGAATTAAACTTTAAATTTATCATTAGATTTTATATAGAACAATGTTAAATTAAACACATTCAAGGTCATTTTAAGCACCTTTGAGGCCCCCCTGGCCCAATTTCTTTAGAGGCATTATACAGATATACATACTGAATAAAAATATAAGTAATGAGCAGTAAGAAGGCGAGGCCCTTTACCATAATTGCGTATACCCATGTGTCATTGTGATCCTGAATACACTGAATTACTCCAAAATTCGTGATAAACATGACTTTGGTTCTTATTTTTTTTTGTAGTAAATAATTTTGAATATTTTATTATCGTATTGCTGTAAATGCTAAATTCTAAATAAATTCTGTAAATTTATATCAAAGTATTAAACATTAGCATTGTAAACAAAACAGTTTTAAAATGTAGAAAACATTTTATATATCATAATTTTGATTACTTTATTTATGAGATATATTTACTATGTAATCAAGGAAAGTTAGGAAAACAAGAATAGTTAATTAATTTTACTATGTAAATATGATAATTAATTAAGTCTCTCCCAGAAGACATCTTTCAGCTATGTTTATATTCCAGGATAATTTCATTAAATACATAAAAGATCTCTTAGAAACTTTTTAAAAAATTATTCCTCCATTAAACATTTTATTCAGTTTAATACTAACCAGAGAAAGACTAAGGTTTATCACATCAAAAGATTAAAATTAAACTTTTATTATTAATAATTAGAACTTAATAAATTTTATTGTATCCCTAAAGGTATTTGTTGATGTACAGTACAAATAGCTACTTTAAAATATTAAATTAACTGTACAGTCCTTATTTATTATGTATTGTGTTGTGTTTTACCTTAAAAACTTTTCCTTTTGTAACAATTTTAAAAAATTATAATTATTACTGATTGCTAATAAAATATAAGGTATATTAAATAACCTTGAAAACAGTAAGATTATATTCCAACTTGTTTTCATACAGAAAACTTTATTTTCCTCCTCCTTTTTGTACTTTTTAAGCTGTATTTTGAATTTAAAATTATTCCATGTAATTATAATTATAATTATTTCCTATAAAATCTTTGCTTGATAAGTGAAATTTTAATTCGTAGAATTTTTCACTGAATGTTTGAATTATTCCAGTTTTTCCTCTATCATTTTATTATTTTAAATGTTAATCTGTGAAGCATAAAACGTAGATTTTAATTTTGTTATTTTGAAAACAATTACTTATATTACGTATAAAGAAAATAAAATATGCCTTATCCTTCAATACACTCTTTCAATTGTCTAATAAAAGTTATCATGTGACGAAAATATTTTTCTCTTGAAAATTATTTTATTGAAGTTTTGATAGAATTTGAATATTTATTAACCATTTTTATTGGAACATCTGAAATTGGATTATCATAATAAAGAAATTAGTAAGGATCATAATGCAGAATTCAAAAGACATCTGTTGATCGATTGACAAAGCTTACAATTTGAGAAATTTTTTTATGGCCATTAGAAACCTACTGGAAAATTTTCTGCCTTTGCTTCGGAGACTTTATTTTGACAAATTTAGACATCTACTTCAACACTTAGTTACTAATTTGCATTATAAAGAAGCTGATAAATAGAAATTGAACTTCATAAAAATACTAACATATTAACTGCTTTGATAAATAAATGATTATCCATGTATTGAATAATGATGAAATGATATTAAAAACTTGTTTAATTTCATGTAAATCAATGTAACATTAAACAAAAGGCCGTTATAAAGTTACTGAAGCATGATTTAATTGATATTGTGAACTGTAACTGTTTATAAAAGTTGCACCGCAAACGGGAATGTTCGGTTGGCTGTGGTAACTAGTCTGCTGCCGTTCTACGTATCTTGCATGTACAAGTACGATTAAGTATTTTCGTGCCTGTTGGGCACTGTCTTATCTTTAACGTATTTTCTTTAGAGTTCGGAGAATTCTATAATATGTTCCTCTTAATAATGCTTTTCACGTATGGAGGTTATGACACGAATTTTTCTCCAAATGAAAAGTGAAATAGTATGTTTAGAAATCTCGGAAATACTGCATAAAAGGTTTTTCCCCTTCTTTTTCGAGGTTTCCCTTATTCAAATTAATTAAAACTTTCTTATTCCCTTCCTGGACTCATTGCTTTCATATTAAATTTATTATTATTATTTTTTAAATAATAACTGTAGAATGTTCGTAAAATGGTTTAGAGTTAGTTTAAATAAAATGGCCGATGAGGTTAAGGCGTTAGCCTAGCGTTCTGGGTACCCGAGATTGAATCCAGGCGAACAGCTCCCAAAAAATTTTCATGGCGGCTAGTTCTGGATCCTGTCATCACCGCCCACCGGCCACTTCTATTATTGGCCTGGCCGAACCCACGATGAATATGGTAAAAGGTTCTCTTAGTGCAGAGTGAAAAGAACCAAAATAATAATAATTAATTCAACGAAATAATTATATTGTGTAATGCCACAGATTAAAATGCAAAATGCAGATACAGAGCTATATCTATAAGACTATATAAATAAAAAAAAATATATATTTTCATAAGTTTCCAGCTTGTTAAACTGAGGAATAACGAAGAAATATACTTAAAGTAACCGTATTTAACACTGTTAAGAGCAATATTTAGCAGTACAAATGCAATTAAATTTGGTTTGACGACATTTTAGGGCATGCAGAAGATGTTTCTGTAAAAAAATTATCAACAAAATTGCAAGAAAGAAAAAAGCAATTTTATTTATGGAGACACTTAAAAATTGTAGTTTATTCAAGATATGTTGCAAATTTGGCAACCTTGAAAGATAGTATCATGCTGCGCATGTGAGAAGCATGCAGAGGAGAAATTGAGGTTGCCCGTTGAACACACTGTTCACAACAATTGAACACACATCACTTTCAGGTTTTAAACCTTTAGAATGGGGGTTTACGTTAAGCGATATCCTTATATCGTTAAGATTTTTGCATAGCACTAGTATCTTTTACACTCAAAATGTTTGTTACTTTCAGTGCCAAAAGTGCCACAGCGGTGCATTTTGATATTGTCGTTTTAATGGAAATATTTTCTGCAGATCCTGAAATATTACCACAGCAAATTTGGTTGCATTTGGACTGCTAAATACAGTATCCTTTTGGGCAGCGTTGAGTAGGGGTACTTAAATTACGATCATCCGGTATTTGCTTTAGTATCTCACAAATATTACATAAGTTATATTGTTTTTCATAGTTATGAGATTAATAACGAACGTTATTTCAGAAACGTTTGGAAAGCTAAATAATTATTTTTAAAATTTTCATGCTTTATAATCAATCTTTTGATTAGTATCAATACCAAACATTTTAGTTTTTTTAATGTGTGCTCATCGTTTATTGTATAAAAATAGTGGGACACAAAATCGGAACCATCCCGATCAACTTAGGACATTTTTATTATTATTTTTTAAACTCTTTTCGCCCTGTGGGCACTAAGAGGTTCTCTATTAGCAAGCCCATTATGGGTTCCGCCAGGCCCACAATAGTGCGGCCGGGTGGGCCCGACATATCCGGTCGGATCACCCCAGAAAAATTTCTGGGGATTTTTCGACCCGTTTGAATACGATTCCGGATTCCCAGAGCGGTAGATTGCCACTTTTACCGCTCGGCCATCCAGGACATATTATAAACCGTTTACCGTAGTATTATTTTTTATTTAAGACAAATTCGTATAAAAACTCAGCGAATTCTAAATATAAGATTTATCGTCGTAAACTGAAGCGAAGCAATAATCGAAATTAAAACTATATTTATCCATAGATGCCAGATTGGATTAGAAAACATTTTTTTTTTCAATTTCCTCTTCAGTAACGCTCTAAACCCGATCGATAAAAAAAAAAAAGAGAGAGAGAGAGAGAGAGAGAGAGATAAATTCGTGAATAAATTCTACTAATGCTTAGCTATAATTTTAAAAATTAAATTAAATAAAACTATTAAATAATTGCTACAAAATTTTCAAATACAAGCGAATAAATATAAAAACAACTTTTATGGCAGAAATCAAGGGGGCGTTTTGATACTAAACAGAGATGGCGTTGATGAGAAATACTAGTTGCCAGTAACTATCGTCTCTACCCATGCACGAGCGGGTACGGAGATGGCACCGACATCAGCAAATGGTTTCTGGGGTAAACCGACAGCGACTCTCGATTGGTGCGAAAGAAATTACGAAGTTACTTTTTATATCGCTGAATTTTGTAAGTGGTTCTTATATTATAGCTTATGCATTATAAGGACGATCACGGTCGAAACTTTAATTCAAAGCCATTTATATTGAATTTTAATGGTTGTTATGTAAAATCTCATAATGTTTTTATTGCTACAGCATTGAATTCGGTATCGTAATCGATAGAATGATTCGATGGAAACTGTATAATTTAATGGTTAATAAATATTTTGTAGTAGATATTAAAAGAATTTTTATTCTCTTTATTGAAATAGTTTTTAAATATTAAATTTTATACATCTAATCATCAAGAATTATCTTAATAGAGTTAATAATTGTACAGTATTTAAATATGTTTGTAATTGTTATCAAAACAGGAAGACTTCTATTGATCATCACAAGTGATTGTTCTGTTTTTCATGTTGTTCAGATAGGATCTCTACTGGAATGTTTAAAATGTGGGCATTGGAAAAGGAAATCTTTTGCATGCAGAGGTGAATGACATTTAATCAATTAGCTGATGGAAAAAAGATGTGGATGTGGAGTGACTTTGATTTCAACTCAAGAGTTTCTAATAATAATAATAATAATTATTGTTATTACCAAAAATAGAATACTATGCTTTTACTTTAAATATATTTAATTCAAAGCTTTTTTTTTTTATCAATTTCCTTTTAGCAAAATTACAGATGATTTAATAATGTCAATGTATATTATTGAGAATTTTCATATGTATTATTTCTAAAACAAAACTAATAATATTGTAAAATGAATTATACATTATTATTAGTTTTGTATTAGAAACAATATATTAAATTTGTTAGTCTTAGAGTACCGTATTTACTCGTGTATAAGACAATCTTGCATATAGGATGAGGTGTGACTTTATAGGTCAAAATAAAGAAAATTAGATTTATTAATACAATTCTAATTTTATTTTATTTAATCACAAATAAAATATCAAATGCACCTAAATGCACATGTCCCACAAAAATTATTGGCATTTTAAACTTTAAGGAAAAATCTTGTAAAATTGACAGCATAATTTGTTCATGTAAAGCTGGGCGGTTGGGAACCATTTTTGCCAACAGTCGAATCCACTCTGTTGATTACACTTGTGAGTTTTTCTGAATTCTGATTTCCAAATATTCATTTGTTTTTGCATGGGAATGGATTAAAACTTATATTGGGCTCCTGTGTAATTTTGGAATTTAATTTAAAAACTTTGCTTTTCCTATTGCTATTCATCTTTACTCCTGACATTACACGAAAATGATTCAAATGACCCAGATAAAATACTTTTGTTTTTAATTACCAGAGGGTGAACATTGGTAAAAAATGTGAATATACGGTTTACAAAAATTATTGCAAAAATGTAAAGAATCCTTCACATGTATAGGACAACGTAGGTTTTTGAATCAGTGAAAAACAAATAAAAACCTTGTCTCATATGCAAGTAAATATACTATATGTATGAAATTTTATTTTACTGAAATCTGTTAAAGCATGAATATATGTAAGTTAAAGTGTGTCTAAATAGAATGTTAAAACATTGGTGTAAAGTAAAAAAATGAAAAGAAAAATAACTTGTAGGTATTAATATATGAATTCCATTCTGATGGAGAATGAGATGACTTGTGTACTGAGGCTGCAGATGATTACAAGCATGAAATTACACCACATACTCTCACACCATATTCGGTGCTCGGGTAGCTTGTAGATAGTAACAACAAACCGTTCCTTGGAGGTAAGTCAAATACTCTCAGACAGCTCTCTGTAATTTGTCACTTGTGAAAATTTTCATCAAAAAAAAAAAGGTGTCTTCAATTTTCTGAAGAGAGAATAGTACTCAGAAGGCCAAGTCAAGATGACAACCAGAGATTCCAAATACTGTTACTGTGTGATAGCCTGCATGTAGCTTGGAGAAGCAGAACATGCCGTGTGAAATTTTTTGTACAGGAACTTTCATTTATGTTTTTATTGTTTTGATTGGCTTTTCAATTTGGGTGTGTGATGATGAAATCAGACTTGTCACTAGTGATGAAAAATTATTCAGAATTTTCATTTTATAGAGCTGGCAGTTCAAAACACTTTTCCACTCTTATAGTCTTCTGTTCAAAATCAGGTTTTATGGTATCTAGTATGTGCACACTTTTTGGCTTTAGCTCCAGCTCTTCAAGGAGTATTGTATGGACTGTTTTACAGTAAGGGATATCACACAAAATAAATAGATGTACAGTGGTGCCTTGTATAACGTACTTAATCCGTTCCAGGTCACATCCGTTAAGTGAAAAGTCCGTTATACGAAACACATTTTACCATAGTTAAAACATGTTAAAACATAATTCGTTCCGCAGCATAAAATAACCGTACTGTTCCATAAAAAAAAAAATGAAAACGGAGCAGTCACCGATTATTCCAGGTAGTCAGATGTTGTGAGGAGGAGGTGAAGGAACACTTTCTTTACACATTCATACAGATACAGACTTTTTACACATTGCAGCAGGTATCTTTTTATTATTTTTTAATCGGAGTCAGATTCAGGAGAGGCTACCAGAGCTTGCAGGGTCATCTCCTCTTGTTCCATCCTTTGTTTTTTGGCAGCTTGCTTCTTGAAAAACATGTCCAAGGTGGTCTGTTTCTCTCTGTTCTTCAACACCTGTCGGAAATGACGGGCAAGGGTGTCATTGTAGAGATCATTGATACTGTTGGCCTCAGTTCTGTTTGGATAATGAGTGTTGGTAAACTCCTGAACCTCTCCCCATTTGACAAGGAAGTTTTTGTCAACTTTCACTCCTTCTGATGATTTCTTGCATTGTTTCAATTGAAATCACTTTTCTGTTTTTTTAGAAGCCATGATTTGCACAACACTTGAATAAATGTAAATACCCTGCACTGAGGTGATGTACGTAATAAATAAGGGAGCAAGCCGAATCCCAGCGGGAGCTCTGTACTTTAGATATACTAATAATATATTCTAATAATACTAATATGTTATAAAAATAGCAGATTGTCATTGGCAATAGCAAACGAGTGGAAACATTATTCGCACTTGTTCGCAGAAAGTCCGTTGTTCGCCTCATGTAACTGCCGAATGGAAAGTCCGCTGTTTGCAGACAGTCTGTTGCTCGAGTCACGTAATGGCCAAACAGAAAGTCCATTGTTCGCAGCGTCTGTTATACGAGGCACCACTGTATATAATTATAACTAGTCAAAAGAAAATGCATTTTTGATTTTTTATCTATTAAATTTAAAAAATGATTATATACTATAATACATATTTATCATATTATATAATATGTAAATAGGAAAATTTTGAAACAATTTCATATAAACTTGACTTGTTTTTTAGTTTGTTGTTGCTAAATCAATAAACTCAAAAACAAGTAAAGTTTATATATGTGAGATTTTTCTGAGTCATTTAGTAGATATTTTGAAATTAAAATACTGATAATTTTTCTGACAGATAATGATTTGAATATTTTAAATTAGAAACTTTGTATTTAAATTTTCTAATATCAGAAGTTAAGTATATATATTCTATTTGAATTATTTTGATAATAGATAATAACAATATAACACTCAAATACATTCAAAAACCAGCAAATCTGTAATAATTGAGTGTTTTCAACCTTTATAAATGTCGTGTTAAAGCATATGGAGGTGCTGGAAATTTATAAATCTGGTAGGAAAGGTCAGTCTGTTAACTTCAAATACCAAGAAGCTATTTCAAATGCCTGGAAGTTGTACTACAAGTTACTTTATATACATGGACACAAGTGAGCCTGTTCCACATGTGCATAGAATATTATTGGATTATTTTTGTATTACAGGTTCTTTAATGTAAGAATAACATATATTAACACATGTTTAGTTGTATTTTATCATCTCTCCTAATGAAAATTAAATTTAGGTTTAAACATTTTTTTTTTATTAAGTACTTGTTGCTGAGCTTATATAAAGTGTGATTTTTATTTTATTTTAATCAGAGAGCACACAACATAGTTAAATTTTGTAAGATTTGAATCACTTTACTCAAAGTTGATTCCTGTATTGATTAGCTGTACTTGCTGATGAGGGTCAAAAACATTTAATTATTAAAGCTTTGCTGGGTTTTGAGATACTTGGTCTTGTATTATGTTGATAATACCAGTATAGATGGATTTAATTTGATAATGGATTTTTGCATCTGAAAAATATAATTATTATATATTATCTATAATTTTTCTCCATTTAAAGAATCCATTATTTAATTTTTTGAAATATAATTAATTATTAACAATAAGGAAGTTTAGAAAAATTTATCTCATTATCTATTTTATGTTTTGGATTTATATATACATTATATTTTAGATTTAGCATGTTTTTATATCAACAAAAACATATTGAAGTAAATACAAAACTACTTATATATTCTCTGATTTGTTATGGAAAGATATAAGGACTAAGAATTTGAGGCTGGATTCACAAAAGTGTCATTAATAATGATGTCATATACTAATAATGATATTAAAAATAAGTTTAACAATTTGTCATAGATAGGATTCACAAATTTCATCATATAGCAATGTACTGCTAATGACATAGTAATTAGCATCTTGTGTTGAGTATGTGGAAGTATCATTATCACTTCCTGTTGTCCACTGTCAGTAAGAAATTAGGGTTTACTCCATTCAGTTTAAGAACTTGTTAAGTGGCTGACATGAAAGGAAATATTAGTTAAGAAATTTTATACATTTTTTAAAAATTGGTTCATAATATTAAAGGATCATAACAGTTTTATAAAAAGAATAAATTGTGTAGTCTGGCTACAAAATATATTTAGAATATTTTACAGCAAACATACAATAAAATGTATTTTAAGAAATTGCAACAATAAAGTTGAATACAATTATGTGGGTAGCCTGAGGTAGGACAAAGTCGTACCTCTTTTTGATAGGCAACAGTTTGGTGAGAATTGCCCACTGGTCAGTGGATGGCTTGTTTATGGGTTTTTTTCTATCCCGGAAAGTCGGGATTCTTTTGTCAGGTCGAGTGGAGGAGGTGAGAGGGATTGTCGGTAAGACGTTGGCGATACTCGAATTAAAGACACCAATTAACAACAAAACAAGGATTTATTTAGATGATAACATAAATACATTGAGCTTACCTCGAGCGGACACGCGGAAATGGAGGGAAATGCGCCGAAAGAGAGTTTACATTAATGGATATCATACCTCTACGAGGAGGGGATCGGATGGTTAGACGTTTTCTAACCGGATCGGACAAGTTGCCTTGAGGAACGGACGGCGGCGATGAGGATCGGCACAGGTTTTCGGCGATCACGAGCGGTGATGACGGACCTCCTTTTTCTCGTCGTCACCCCTTTTTTATACCTTTTGTTACGTTACTGGGTTTCGCCAATCGCCGATTTTTAGGATAAGTTCCTCATGAATCATTTTTCGGGTTCCTGAGAGATAGGAAACGGCTCCATGGGAAGGAAATATGTATATCCTTTTTTGTAAAATTTTGAAAAATGAAGTTTTTCTTTGTTTAACTATAATAAAGATATTTAATTTAATTTGAACTTCTTTATTTAATTTTATTTTTATCAGTCCGACCCTCACAATTACAAAGATATTTTACATAGGAAATGTTAGATTCATAAAATATATTGGCCTAATTTATCTTAGAATTTGATTGTTATTATTGAATATAAATGTCAAAAAATCTTAGGCATAAAATAGTGCAACTGAGTTCATTACTAATAAAATAATATACTTTAATCTGATTTTACACAATGCATTGCATATACTATATACGATCAAACATTGGTTTTTGAAGGATTCACTTTTCAAAGAAATTGGTTCACAAACAGAATTTTGAAGTCATAATTTCACCGGTTGCCGAACAACCTACTCGGCAAGAGCCAGCCACAGATTAAGAGACATAGATGGTCAAATCCTTCTACTTCCAACATTAAAGAAAGTTGAAGGCTCAACCAATGAACGACAGGGCTAATGATTCAGAAGTTAGTGGTACAAAGATTGCCTCGTGTCATTAGACGTCACATGACTCATTGGTGACGTTGCTATTTAAATCAGATTTCTATGTGCATGCAAGAAATATACTAATTCTGTTTGTTTGGTATGTGTTGCAGTTGAATTTAAATCAAATTAATTAATAAAAATCACATTAATTGACATTCTTATAATATAAATAGCATTTAAGAATTTGTTTAGTGGTGTTTAAGTGAAATTAAATAACAAAAATATATTATTAAATATAATTTCGTTATTATTTCTCATTAGTATACAATTGGTGTTTGTATTATATTTAACAGTATTAATTAAATGCATGAACTTTTAATGAACATCTTTTAGAAAGGTAATGAATACTGCTAAAAAAGTAAAAATGGGGCTCCTTAGGAGGTCAGGAATGGATTAATTCAGTTTGTGTTGTTATTTATAAAACAGAAGTGGACAGCACACCGACCATTTAATAGGAGAAAGTTTTTATCATACAGGCGTTAAATTACAAATAAATGTGGCGAGACCGACAAGAGCTTTCGACGATAATTATTTTCGTCTTTATCAGGTCATTAAAAACGGTTAAATTCCTTTTTTGACTACAAATAACCGACTGTTCCAAGTGTATTAACGTTTTGGAATGAAAGCAACAGTAGAACATAAAATAATTTTTAAATAAAAACACGCGCTGTTATAATGCGCACGTGCTATGTGCCTCCAAATTGTGGAGTTAGATATGTTGTTTTAGATAGTTATACAAATTAATCCACAAAGGTTGAAAATCAAGTGTGGGGGTGTTGCAGTTTGTATTGTTCCTTATGGGAAAATTAGTTTTAGTTTTAGAACAACTTTTAGAAACAAATTGTTTGGAAACAGAGATTTGACTATCTTATTATCTAGATGATGTTACTTGATTAATATGATCAGTTTTTCTGTAATGGATTGGACTCTTATTGTCGTTATGAGAATATTTTAATACACTTAAAACACAAGTATCCATTAGAGAGTGGTGTGTACTCTCTTAGTATGTAAACAATTGGTGCTCCTTAATTAAATTAAGAATTACTTCTCTCGATAAACAATAATATCTAATAAGTTCAAAAATTATATCATCATCAATATTTACAAAATTATTTCTTCTGCCATCTTGAAATTGTGAATAACATCATCTCTGATGCTGTTGTAAAATAACAGTGGATCAATGAGAATTTGGTTAATGCCATGTTTCATGAATATGCTAAAATATTATTATAACCTATATAACAACAAAATACCATCATTGTTTAATCCAGCTCTTAATTTGTTCTTTTTATTTATGTTTTAATACTGTATAGATTTTTAACAAATACTAAAGAGATTACATAGATTGTGACATTTGCTATTAAATTGAACCTTAGCATTGTTTTAGATGTTTATGTTGACATAGAAACAACATACTGCACATCAGTTTGTTTCAAATGAAATATGCCATATTCATCATATATTGTATCAATATACAGTAGATCCCCCTATAAGACGATAGATACGTTCCGTTCTTTATGAATCAATTTTGTAGGAATCATAGTTTACGGACTACGGCTGTTTGAAAGGTTTTCTTTCATAAAATTAATCGATTCTAGACTAATTCGACTCAACATTTCCAAAATACGTATATTTTTTTGAAAATAATCCGTATAAACTACGTTATAAACAAAAAATTGTAGGATTGCTTACCGAGTGTGTACCGTTCGACTACGCCCGTTGCTAAAGCTTGGTTTCGTCGCGGAACAGCGCATCAAACCGCGGCCGCGATTTCTGATATTATTTTTCTGCGAAAACTTCGTTGACCTTTGGAGACATCCTTAATATAAATAATTTTTATGGCCGTTAAATAAGAAATGTTTCTTTCACAAGAAATGTATAAAATTACAGTACTGGACAGACGATAGGTCGCCTAACTCGCCGTAGCGTGACGCTAGACGGCGAAAAATATATATTTAATTATAATAAAGTTACAATAAATTAAGTTAATATATAATTATATATACAGTACCTAATTTATATATAATTAATATATAATTATATGTACAGTACCTAATTTATATATAATTATATGAACAGACGATACTAAACTCAATTTATCCGCCTAAACGTCCGTAGCGTGGCGCTACGGACGGCGGGAAAGTAGTTCGGCTGCCCGATGACGTTTTACGTATTATAGGAGTTATTTTTACCATTGTTTATGGATACTGCCACAATTTTTATAGGAATCATAACTATAGGAAACGGTTTTATAGGGGGATCTACTGTATCTGATAATAGATGATGATCTGGTCTGGTGTACATTGATTTCTTGTTTTGTGGAAAGTATGTAAGTGCACTTTGAAGTTGAGTATGCAACCAAGCCAAATTCATGTTAAGTTGACCCCCTCTATAACGCAGTAGATACGTTCCACTTTATAAGAATTTCATGTTGTAGGAATCCTTAAATACATGAGCCAATCACAGCCCAGCACATGTGCAGTTTACGGACTACGGCTGTTTGAAAGGTTTCCTCCATAAAATTAATCAATTCTAGACTAATTTGACTTAACATTTCCAAAATACGTATATTTTTTGGGAATAATCCGTATAAACTATGCTATAAACAAAAAAAATTTGTAGGATTACTTACTGAGTGTTCACTGTTTGACGACGCCATTGCTTAAGCTTGTTTTCGTCGTGGAGCAGCGCACCGAACGGCAGGTGCGTTTTCTGATAAGTTATTTTTCTTTGAAAAATTTGCTGAACTTTGAAGACATCATTACTAGAAATAATTTTTATGGCTGTTGAATAAGAAATGGTTTTTTCACAAGAAATGTGTAAAATTACAGTACTGTATTAGATTTACAGTACCTAATTTATATACCATACAAACGATAGTAAACTCAACTTACCTGCCTAAACTCTTCGTAGCGTGTAAGTAGTTCGGCTGCTCATCCACTATTGGTCCAGATTCGACCAATCCTGTCATGACACGAGTCATCGATGACGTTTTACCGCATTTTACGAGTCACTTTTAGCGTCTTTATACGAATACGGTCGCAATTTTTTTGCTGCGATATACAAATCCGCATTATATGAACCTGTGTTATAGGGGGTCTACTGTATTTTTCTTTATTAGTTCAAATTGAGGCATAATGCAGTTGAACATTTAATATAGCATTGGACAAGAAACAGCATGCAAAAGAATGCAGAGTGCTGGTTTCAAAAATTCCTTGCAAAAGACATGAACCTACATGTGGTTGTCCAGCCAAATCATCAACATTGATCAAGGAATGTCATTTGGCATAATCAAGTAAATGTGAGATGGCTGCTAAATTTCGTGTTTATTATTCAACAGTGTTCAGACATTTGATTGCTCTAGGAAAGGTCAAAAAGTTGTATAAATGGATGCCTCATGGGTTAAGACAAAAACAACGTGAACCACCTGGAAGTGTACTGTACATTTCTGTCCTGAAAAGACAAAAGGGATAATGGATTTTATAATGATCATTAATGCTGACCATCCAAATTCAAATCAATCATTGGATGCTGAATCATCCGAATATGTAGCAAAGTTAAGTCCATACTGACAGAAGGTTATAGTGACTACATGATCTGCTGCTGGTACTGTCAATTTCTTGTTCTTGAAACAATGTATTTAAAATTTAAAAAATTATTCCAAAACTCTTAAAATATAATTATTATTAGTCACTCAGTCTAACAAAACTGGAATTATTAACAAAATGACATATAATACCTTTCACACTTTTCCAGCAGTATGTTTTAATGTTTGCTTGGTTTATATTTGGATATACATTAAAACATTATATTACTCAAAAAGTGTGCAAAGTGTTGTTATTCATTTTATTATTATTAATTTTATAATTTCAAAAGTTCTCTGGATACAGTTTTTTATCATCATATACTCTATAAGTATATTATAAAAATAAAGATTTAAAAGAAACTTAAATTTAGAAAAGTCAAATAAAATTTGCTAATGAAACAAATTTTTGAGCAGGTAGGCATGCAATAACATTGAGGGTTGCATACTTGACTGTTTAATGTCAATATTTAACTCCTGAAATATGAATTCCTATTTGCTTTTATAATCCATTTTTTCAAAGAACCATATTTTATTAAATTTTATGAAATAATAATAATTAGTAATAATAAGATTTTTGCATTTTTTATTTAATGAAATAATTTTTCTTCAAGGCTAACTTATAATAATTTTTTTATTTTTCAGGGAATACTCTAAGTAATCTTGCTATGTTATTGCCAGCAATATGGGGTGGGTGGCAAGCTTGGAAAGATGGCTTAGAATTAAGATTTCTTCTAAGTCATTTTTTTCTTTTAGGTATGTATATAAAATTAAATTTAATATTGTTTGGAAGTATTTAGTTTATTATTATTATTGTAAGAAAGATACGTAATTTTTTCTTAAATAATCTAAAATAAATTTTCAAATATTTATTTCAGAAATTTCTTAATAATTTAAATTTCTTTTTAATTTGTTAACTTCAAAAATTTCTTTTAATATAATTTAATTTTTGAAAATCAAGATTCCCAATTTTTGTTAAAGATAATTTTAGTTTAGATTTGAAGTTTCTTAAGATTATTATTTGCATATTTTATTTAACCTTAATGCTGAAATTGGAACTGATTTTTTTTATTTTTTTATACCTGGCATAAAGCTAGACGAACATCAAAGGAAGATGGCTTGTTTATTTTATTTTTCATTCTTCAAATTCTTTGTTTATAATGAAGGCTTACTTTATATTTGTTGCTAAACCAAATTAAATGTGGTCCAGGCAAAAAAACGGTGGTTATTTCTGTAGAATTAACTTATGAAGTTTCATCAATTTTTGAGGAATATTTTTTTGAAAAATTGATTTTTAAAAGGAATATAAAGAAAACTGCACCATTGATAAATACATATCTATTACTTGTAAGAAATTCTTGTTTATTATTGTGATTATTATGTTGTGAATGTTATGCTTAGCTGATACTGGTGCCAAGTTTTATGCTAAAGTCAAGGCATAGCTACCCAAACAAGTATAGCATTAAGCCTCTGTGTTATTGGTATATGTGTCAATGTCTAAAAACTTCCTAATAATGTGATTGTTCAATATTATGGCTTTTTGTAATGCCATGTATATGCTTATATTAAGATTTAACATTTCTGGACATTTGTGTAGTGTATGTGGTGTAACTCCAGTAGAAGAGAGGACAGTAGGCATAATATATACTTTATCCTTCCTCTTTATTTCTTGGGCAAGTGGAGTGTTCTTGATTTTTTTTAGTGTGAGCATTTTTTATGTTATGAGTGCTTGAAATCGAGATGTCTATTATATAAGTGATCTTACTGCATATGTCAATGAAAGTGATGTCAGGTTTATTGTGATGAATTGTTTTATTTGTGATTATAGCTCTGTCGTAGTATATTTTGTATGTCATTTTCTAATACTGCCTATAGTATGATACTTGGGTATATAATAATCTATGCTTTGTGCAAGCTCTTGTTATATAATACACCAAGAGCTTGCACAAAAGCATAGATTATTATATTCCCCAGTATTATGCATATGTATATAGTCTGTTTGTGCAAAGAACTTGCAACCAGAGGTTATATTGTGTTGTTTCTGGCAGAATGTGGCATTTTCTGCAAGAGTCATTTGTGAATAATGTATCCTTCAAACTGTGTTTTCTGTAGTTTGTGTTTATGATCTTATCTTGAATGGCAACCATAAAGCCCTCAGTCTCTCCAAACAGGCAACCCCTAGTCAGCCAGTAGTTTGATACAGTTTTTTCGACATAGTCCTGAGCTAGGTTGTAGGCATGCCTTCCATGAAGTGCCTTTTGGACCCATAACTGCTTAGTGATGTCTATGTTATTTAGGTGTTGAGCTATGTCTAAGACATAGCTCAACACCTAAATAACATAAATAATGTTCATAATAAATAAACAATAAGTAATGCTCAGAATGTAAGTTTAGAAGTATGTGGTTACTATCTGCCAGGGTTACAGCTTTATGTTTTCTTGATGTTTCTTGTTTTTTGTGGAAAAACTGCAATGTCAATTTTTTGTTTGTAGTGCAGGTTTATCATATTCATCAGGCCATGCCACCTTCTTTACAAGGATGAGTTAGTCTTTCTATGGATGATTTCAGGTGATATTGACTATGTTTAGTAAGTGTTGTTCTGTTTTCCTTCAGAAGTGCTAGAGATCTGTACATGTCTAGTGTATAACTCCAAAAGAATAAGTGAGTACAGGGATAACATAAGTATTAATAGCTTTAACAGTACATTTAGGTGTGTTTTTAGTACTGCATGTAGTCTGTTTAGGTATTTGAGTGTTAATGTTTGTTTTGTGTGTGCATGATCTGTAAGTTTGGCCTGTTGTAATCCTAAATATTTGTAAAATTTGCCCTCTTCCATGGACTCAGTATCTCCACTTTTGAGTACAAAGTCTCCTTTCTTCATAACTCCTTTTTTCAATGTGTAGTGTTTTGCATTTGTCTAGACCAGTGGTTCCCAACTTATTTTTATCATGGAACTCCTTTCACCCTTAGTAAAAAATATTAGAACCCTGACAATATTTAATGATTATAGATAAAACAGCAAATAGAAACAACAAAAACAGTTTATTGCAAATGTAAGAAAAATGAGCTATTATATATTATGACGTTGTCATAATGATGAGCTTTATAATCATAGTCTTAATTTATTCAATTTTTTAATTTAAAATATATGTTCTCCATCTCAAATTAGTAGTGTCTTGCCCCTGTACATCATACTTTTCCTGATAACAACAGTCATGCCAGTCATCTATATAACTTTTAACAGGGGAAATTTTTGAATTGACTTCCAATATAGACCAGAAGTTTGTGTATGGTTAATTGGGGGCCTCCTGCCACTAAGCTTTCCATATCTGGTCTTGACTTTCATATATCTAACACTGTTCTTTAGATTAAAGGAGGACAGACAGACAGATAGACAATAGTGAAAATTTATAGTGTACATTTACAGAAGAATTTTCTACATGTATCGTCACCAGGGGGCAGCTCTTCTAAAAATATACATTTTCCGGTGCCAATTTCTAGTAGATAAAAAGCAGCCAAAACCCCAAAAGAAGGTATAGATGGATGTAAGCAGGACAACTGTATGTCACCAGTTCCTTTTTTCAGAAATTTTTGTAATTTTAATTGGATGTGTTTTGTGTTTTTTAAAAGGACTCTTTGTAATTTTCCGGTGACAAGCAGCCTACAAAGAAAGGTCAGTCGCCAAGAATGTGTTAGTCTTGGAACACACAAAATATAATACATGGTGATCCTTTTTGGACAGTTTTGTCTTCAATTTTATTAAGAAAATTTATAGGTTTAAAATTTTCAAATTGCAGTCCAAATACTTAAAATATCACAAAACAACTGTAGTGAAAAACTCTAATAATCTTTGATATGCCCATTTATATGCTGTACCATTGTGCTACAACAGACTACAGATGATGGGACGTTAATAAATTAATCTCTTGGCAACAAGTGACACTCGTCTGACATGAGTGTCTTGTCAGTAGTATCATAGTATTTACAGTACCATCAGGCATCTGACTGGCCACTCCCATTATTAGATTTAATAGGCTTGCACTATAGATATTGACAAATTAAAGTATATTTAATGACTATATATATAAAGTTATATATATATAGATAAAGTTTCATTTTGTATTATTTTCGTACTAAAATATTGAATTCAATGTTTCTATAGATCATTTTCATATCATAGACCTTTTTTTCATGTACGCATATAGAGTAATTTATTTTTTCATAATTAAAATTGTTTCTTTCATCAAATTTATCATATCTTTTATGTATCCTAAAATAGAATAATTTAATTATATGCAAAATATATTAGGTTATTTGGAAAGTAATTTCGTTTTTTTTTACCACTAGACGGATTAGTTGTATTTTTCCCGCCATTTTTATTCTAAACTGTATTATCATTATATATTTTGACAGCTAACATTTTAAGGCTTATTTGTAAAAAATTTTGTTTGATTTTCTGCAATTGTTTATTTTTTGTGTCCCATCAAATATGGAAGATCGAAAGCAGCATTTTCGGCATATTTTGCTCTTTTATTACCGAAAAGGTAAGAATGCTGTTCAAGCGAGAAAAAAATTGTGTGACGTGTATGGAGAAGATGTATTGACAGAACGACAGTGCCAAAACTGGTTTACAAAATTTCGTTCTGGCAATTTCAATATTGAAGATGCACCACGTTCTGGATGGCCAGTTGAAGCCAATGAAAACAAAATAAAGGTACTGATTGAAGCAAACTGCCGAATAACAACACGTGAAATCACTAAGAGATTAAATTTGTCAAATTGAACTGTTTATGATTACTTGAAACAAATTGGTTTCGTTTCAAAGCTTGATATATGGGTTCCACATGTTCTTAAAGAGAGATGCTCTCTTTGGTGGGATTTTAAGGAAATTTTTTTTTGGAGCTTTTACCAGACAATTTAACAATTGATTCGAAAGTGTACTGCCATCGAGTAAACAAATTGAGTAATATCATCAAACAGAAAAGGCGGCCAGAATTGATCAACAAAACAGGTGTAGTGTTTTACCACGATAATGTCAAATTTCACACAAGTTTGGTAACTCGTCAGAAACTGTTATAACTTAGATGGGACGTGCTATCGCACCAACCATATTCGCCAGATCGAGCACACTCAGATTATTACTTGTTCCGGTCTATACAAATTTTTTTTAACTGTAAGACATTTACTTGAAATGACAATGTCAAAAATCACTTGGATCAGTTTTTTGTAAGCAACGATCAAAACTTTTATGAATGCTACTACCAGAAATGATGACAACAGGTATTTGACCAAAATGGCCGATAAATAATTCAACAAAATATTTTTATTTATTATAAAAATATTGTGTTTTTTTCCACGGAAAAAAAACGAAATTACTTTCCAAACAACCCGATAGTATAAATGATATCCATGAAATAGTTTAATTAGAAATGACTTCTATAAAAATTTAATTGTAAAACATAAATAATGCTATTATTAAATTTTATTATACTATAGAACTGTATTATTAATTTTATTTAGTTTTATAATTTTGACAGTAGTGTCACATACTTTTAAAAAGTCTAGAAAATATACCAGTACATAACAATCTTGTATAGTTATCATTCTACTTTCTAAAATCTGTTTGAACAAAAGCTTTTATACATAAAATTTCTTCTGGCTTTTTTTCTTTCTCTATATTGAATTTTACAACTTACATATTTTTAACTTATTTAAATTCCTAATTATTTTATTAGTAATTTTAATAAATAACTAAAAATAACAATCTTGAATAATTAAAATACTAAAAGTAATAACGTTGAAATGATTACTGTATTTATAGATTCATGAATACTATTTCTTGAAAACTAAACATGATTAAAGTCCATATTTTCAATCTTTCGGATTTTATTGCCATCAATACTTGTATTAAATAATAATTATATCCTGTGATAAGTTTACAACACAGTAACTGGTTAGACTCTGATTTTGGCTTTATGTTGTATTTCAATCAAATTAATTTAGTTTGCACCGTTACTATTTTTGATTTTTTGTCCTGAACTTAAATGTTTTCATGTGTGTATCAAATGATAATCTTTTATAATGTCACTGCACTTCAATTATCTTAAACTTTAATTCCAAAGTCATTTGCTTTTATGTGACATCATATGTGTATATGAATTAAAATGAAGTGTACAATAGAATGTACAGCTTTTACAGTATTTAATATATTTTTGCTCATTCACTTGTTGAGTGATCATTTGCTGCACTTCTCCATCAGCAATTGAATGCAGATTAATTTATAGTACAAACTGATGTTTTGGGCCATAAATCTATATATTTATTGAAAGGATAACATTATTATGCTATAATTGATTGCCACTATTGACATAATCAATTGTAAAATAAATAAACAATTGCATCATCATAGGAGGATAACCATTGAATAGTAAACTCAAAAAACAACATTAAAATATACCCAAATTTAAAAGGCAGAATTGTTCTAAAATTCAATTCTAATTATTTGAGAACTTGATTATGATCACTTGAACTGATTATGAAGTTAGCACACCCTTCTGAACTGTTTTTCCTGGCTATTTCTTTAATGGATGAAAATTGCAAATTTATATTATCATTAAAATATTTTCAATAAAAAAATTATTAAATAATACCTAACATTATATAAATTTTTCAGTTGTTGGATGTGGTTCTTGGTGGTTTCATATGACACTTCAGTATGGAATGCAAGTAAGTTAATATTCTATAGTATTATTAACTTAAAACTTCAAATTTATTGCAAAATATTTGGAAATCAGAATTCAAAGAAACTTGTAAGTGTAATCAACAGAGTGAATTCGACCATTAAGAATTGGCAAAAGGGTTCCCAATTGTTTGGCTTTACATGAGCAAATTATGTAATTGATTTTTACAAGATTTTTCCTTAAAGTTTAAAATGCCAGTAATTTTTGCTAGACAATGTGTGCAATTACGTGCATTTGATATTTTATTTGTGGTTAAACGAAATAAAATTACAATTGTATTGATTAATCTAATTTTCTTTAGTTTGATCTTGAAAGTCACACCTTGTCCTATATGCGAGATCATCTTATATTCGAGTAAATGCGGTAAAATAATTTTTGAAGGTCACTAAAAGTAGGATAACTTTATATAACACTGTATAAATGAAACTGCTTTCTTCAGGAAGCCAAATTTATTACAACAAGATTTTTATCTATTTTAGGTCATCTTTAGCTTTAAATTGCAAATGTTCAAAAATGAAATGTTTATTACTAACAGGTTTATTCAGAATAATTTTGGCATTTCAGACAAGCCTAAGAACAGTGCCAATGTACTTATAAACATTATGATGCCATTTTAATATCACTTTTTTTTTATGATTCCTGAGGCAGTTCCTCTCTGCCTCATCTATTGACATGGCCCTGATTACCAAGTTTACATAAATCAAATACTGATATTTGAAGTTATGTAATATATAAAAAAGTTATAAATTGTAGAATATTCTCACAATATAAATATTATAATAATAACACTTTTAAAAAAATATGTAACAACATGCAAGTTAATATCAAGACTGTGTGAAAGTGCAAAACAAAGACAAAAAGGCATAAAAAAAAAGCCATAACATTAAGATGTTAAAAGACATTTTAAAAAACTTAAAATTATTAGAATTTGCATGTAAAGTGTTTCACTAGATTGTAAAAATTAATGTTGTCTAATGTTAATTATTGAGTCTAAGACAAATTAATATTAAGATAACTAATTTATTGTTGTTTTGTTATATTTATATTCCAAGAATATTTTATGATTTATAAATTAATTTATAATTTTAAATATTTTGTTTTTACTCTTTGCCCTGTGGACACTAAAAAGACCATTTTTTCCATACCCATTGTGGGTTTAGCTAGGCTTATAATGGAGACAACTGGATGGGATCTGACATATCCAGGATGGACCATCTATAAAAATTTTCTAGGATTGTTTGCCTGGATTCAATCCTAAGTCTTCAGAGTTGATATCTTAACCACTTTGGCCATCTAGCCATCAATATTGATATTTGATTTTTGTAAGCTTTCTAACACGCATTTATTTTTAGACCAAATGATTGCCAAATTATATTGGGCCATACTACTACTATTATTAATTACTTAGCAATTAATTAAAAATATGTAGTAGTAGTAATATAGCTTGATATAATTCTGGAATCATTTGGCTTTAATATATAACTGTTGGGTTTGACTGTTCATTTTTAGACATTTGCAGTCTCAAACCCAAGATAACTTAAGATAGATTGAAAACATTTGTTTTAATAAATACATTTAGTTTTCTGAAGAAAGCAATTTAATTTATATAGTTTACCAAATTATGCCAGTTTTCACATAATTTGTTTATATGGCACTGAAATATTGTAAATGTAACCAACTTATGATGATGATGATTGCATGACAGTTGCAGGGAAGATAACTGAGGGCATTAATGACATTCCTTGTTACATGAACCGTAGCCAGTTTAGGTATAAAAAAAATTGTTTCAAAAATAAAACTGGAAAGTAATTGATGGCTTGTTGCATAATTTTTCAAACAAATCAAATGTTTCAACTATAATAAAAAATAGTGCATATAATAATAACTGTATATATTAATATAACATAATATAACTCATTGTAATTCACTTTGGAACTCACCTATACTGATTGTGATTTCTGATTGATAACATTAAGCATGGTAATTAAATAAGACTACAATTAGTGAAAATTTTAATCTTATTGACTCTAACATTAAAAGGACACATTAAAAGAATTTTTAAAATGTATAACTTGAAGATTTAATTAAACTATATAATGATTATTTAGGTTATTGTTGATAATATAGTTAAAACTATAATTCATTTTTTATCATTAAATTATATTTATTATTTTAAAAGACTATAAGTATAATTTATACTTCTGTATATACCCATTAGCATATCCCGAAACAAATAATTTAATTATATATTTTAGATATGCTAATTCTGTTAACTCTTTTTATGATTATAATAATCAGATTTTATTTTATTTAGATTAATACTATTACATTTATTTTTTAAATAAAAAAATTAAGTATAGTCAATATTTAACAATAAAAATATATGATATTGAAATGTAAACAATTTTGTGAGTGTTGTAGATATAATAATTGAACATACTGTAAGTGAAAATACTGATTTATTTGCCATCAATTTGTTGAATCTTTCTTGTTATATTTGTGGGATTAATTTTAATTTTTCTGTTAGATAAATGCTTTTCTTATAAAATATATATCATATAAATTTTTTATTTTATGAACTATTATCTAACACAGGGGTCGGCAACCTTTTGAGTCGGAAGAGCTGAAATTACAATTTACAAAATTTCAAAGTTTTTAAAGAGCCACAAAATTTTTTCTTGCCAACAATAAATAGTACTCGCATAAATAAAAGTTTTTTGATAAAAAAACTAATCTATTTATTCATAAGAAAAAGTATCTATTTATTCATATATAAGTAGTGTTTTTCACAACAAATTAGATAATAGAAACATCCGACGACAGCGTCATTCGAGAGCTTCCGACGGACTGACGACAGTGACGACGCGTGTCACGGGGGAGGGGTGCGGTGAAAAGCGAGTACAAGTGGCTGAGAGATAGAATCGGTGCCTAATCCTCGTTAATCGATTCAGAACGATTTTTAAATGTTTTTTTTTTTTTTTTTGATAAAATAAATATTTGCGTATGGAACTAAAGAGCCACAGCTTCACACCCAAAGAGCCGCATGTGGCTCGCGTGCTGCAGGTTGCCGACCCCTGATCTAACATAATGAATTTAAATATATATATATTTATTTAAATATTTAAAATTCATTTTAATTTTTTTTATTTCATATTTATTGCACCTTTTGTTTCATTAAGAAAATCTATATATATAAAAATTTCTTTAGATTTTAAGACAATCATATCTATTAAATTTAATCAATTATCTAGTTATTAATTTCTAAACATTCAAAACACTAAATTAAATATTAGAAGATATGTTTAAAGCCTGTAAATATATACATAAGTCATTTAAGTTACAACTCCAGTTATTCATGGGAAGCTACATTAAGCATTAAAAATGACAGTGATCAGATCCAAATATTTGAATTATTTTCTCCATTTCATTAAGCATTTCAATAAATTGGCTGTTTTTATAGTTTATTTTTTAAAATTATTATTTATTGAAAATTATTAATATTAAATATAAAAGATTTAATAATTGTTTTTGAAATTATTTCAGTTATTTGATGAATTACCAATGGTTTGGGGTAGTTTGATATTAGTATATGCCTTGTAAGTATAATAATGAAAGTTTTAATAATTATTTCAGTGAAATTGTTTCTAAAATGTTCAATATAGACTTTCTTTTAATACTAACATGCAACACTTTTGGTAATAAATTTTTCATTACAAATTAACTATATAATGTTTCTAAAATCTGCATGCACACTGCTTATAAACTTATAATAGATATTTAATTATTTTATTCTTATTAATCTAAAATCAAAATGAGCACTATGAATATTATGCAATTAACATTTCTTTTAATTAATGCTTGCTGTACTTACTTACTTTAGAGCTGAGGTTAACAGTCCTCCAAAAAAGCGAAATGTTCCATTAATAATTGGGTTAATACTTTATGGACTTGTAGTAACTATTGTAAGTAATTCTCTTATAACTGATCATGAAATGAAATACTATCATATTAAAAATATAGTAAATCTTGAAAAATGTTTTTAGCAGATAATAAATTAGATTAAAATTTTATTATAATAGTTTTGTATTTAAATTTGATTAATGGATGTTTCCAGTTCAGCATTTCCTTCTGTTTTAAATTTAATTTCTATTTATAAGTGTGTATAGAATAGGATGAATTAGATAAATATATACTATGTGAAAAATAATATTACATATGTAATTTAATTATTCTATAATATAAAAACTGTCATCTATGTGTGTGAATTCCTTATAACTCCTGCAATTTTTGTCCAATCCAGATGAAATTTTGGTTATATTTGTTTTATATTCTGATGGAAACTATAGTCTACTTATTTTGTGGAAATATTTATTAGCTATAGAATAAATATTTTATTAATTTTGCATGTACAGTACATTGCAGTGATGTACTGCACTGACAAGTGACGTTCTTGCTTGATGAGGAGATTTCCCTTAAGTTTTTTAAGTATTTTGGCAAATGGCATATTTTAAACTTTATTAAATTTAAAACTTAAACTTTATAAATAGCTGCACCATGTCACTTCTATAGTAAATTTAAAAAAAAAAAGTTTTCTATAGTGACCATATGACATTCTATTATCCAGTTTGAAGTAACAATCTAAGAAGCCCATTATTTTGGAAGTGTTATCACTCATCTAACTAACGTATCTGTACATACAATTCATCTTTGTTTTATAAACGTGGAATTAAAAAAACTTGCTATTTTGTCAAAAACTGTTTAGGAGAAAGCATAAGAGTAGAATTAGTTAAGTAAATTCTAGATCTAAAAGAATAAGAACAACTGAGACTCCTAAAGGTCGTGAAATTTGACTTGAGCAACATTGAGTAAGAATGACTTTGTCAAGGGCTGCATCTCTATTCTTCTCAATTCTTCAATCTGTTTTCTCATAAAAAATATTCCATCATGCTTGATGGGGGAATTTCTAGTTATTCTATAATGATACAGTATATCTATGGAAAATTCTGGACATCTTTCAATGTTGGAAGCCAAGTATATCTGAAAATAGTGCACAAGAAATTTCATTGACGTTAGCAACTGTTAAAGCGTAGAAACAATGTTTTTTGCTAGAAACTTTTCATATCTGTGAATAATCACATATTTTATTTTAAAAAAAAAAAAGTTTATCTTCAGTATATATTTTCTCCAATTAAAATGAAATTAAGTCAAAGATCATTAATGTGTACAATGTTGAGACACAGACTTCATATCAAATAAGTTAAAATTCTTCATCTTAGCTTTTGTATAGTACCTTTTATAGCTTTCCAATTTTTCTTTAAAGATGGAAGATTATGTTTAGAATAAACATGAATAATGAAAAATATAAATTTCTTTTAATTTAAATTTTTTAATTTTCATTGATTTTGAATTATTCAAAAGCTTACTTTTTGTTATTATTGATTAAATAAAACATATTAGATTTCAACAGAAATATTAATTATAAAATTTTGCCTAAAATGAATATCATAAAGAAAGAAAAATTTTGATTAAAGTTTCAGTACAAATAGTTTCAATAACAAATATCAAATTAAAAATTTTAGAAAAATTTAAATAGAATAAAAAATTTAATTTAATGTAAATGTGGAAACAATTGGAATTCTACTCTATTGCACTTGAATATTTATAAAAATTTGTGTCATGCTGCTTGAAAAATAGTCATGGGTTAAATTTAAAGTTTCTTAAAACATTTATATAAATATTGAAACCTATATTTGTTATGTAAAATTTACAAAATATGACATTGAAAGTATAAGTTAAACCAAGTATATCTTTCTTGGCTCTGACATTTTTCATGAGTAACAATCACTAAAATAACTAATTTTTAATTATATATCACCATCCCGAAGCCCAATGAATTTATGCTAATCCAAACTCTCACAGTAATTAATTGGGCTATTATTATGTTATAATTAATTTTCAATTGAGTTGAGAATATGTTTAAATGTAAAATATTTCATTCAAAAGTATTTAAGTTATTTTTGCACAGATCACGTATTTAGGTCTTTTTATTATTATTCACAAGAAATTTCAGAAACAAAAAACATACAATTGACCTAATTTTATTTTACAAACTTGACCATTTAAACCTGACCTTTTAAAATACAAAATACAGCTTTACGTAGTTAATAAATAAATATTTAATTACTTGTCCATTTAATATTGAATAGATTAACATATTTGGATTTTTTAAATACTATTACTAGTTATTCAAATAAATTTATTTATAGAAAACTGTATAAACATCTATAAATAACATAAAAAACAAGAATAGCATCTGTGTTTAAAAGAAAATAACTTTATTAATTGTTGTTTTATTGTATTATATAAAATTGAGAATATTATGAATATTGATTCATAATTTTCAAACATTTCAGTTTTATAGATTCATTTTCAGAAATAAAACTTTAAATGTGGAACTTTAAACTTAGTTTATTATACCTAACTAATCTGTTAAAAAATCAAATATTAAGAGAATCAAATAAGTAAACAGAACTACATACCAATAATTATATAATATATTAGTGGTTTTACCCTGATCATTTTCAGTGGCCTAATCTGTGCTTTTATTCCACTTTTGCAATGCTTTTCAAATCTATGTTGCAATTGTAATTTTTTTATATAATAGTACTAGTTTTATATGTATAATGCATTGATTAAATAACTATAAATAATGTTTAAAAATATAATAATAATTATTATTAAAAGTTGATATAATTTAAAATAATGTGGAATAAATTAAGTGTAATAAAATTTTATAAAAAGAGCAGATGTCATTTAAACTAATTGACTGCTTGAAATGCTGAAAGAGTTTAATGTGACATTTTACTGTACTTAAAATATTTTCCTTTTTCAAGATTTCAAAATTTTCTGGTAACATTCACAACATTCTTTTTTGACTATCATTTTGTTATTCTGTAAGAATTTTGTTTGTTTAAACATTTTATTTGAAAGAATGAGTGAGACCAATATAACTTTATTATATTAATTAACAATTTCTAATAGTCTACAAATTATATAATTAGAATGTTAAGTAATAAAAAATAAGTCGGTTACATAGATTATGTATTGTTCTATTCAATATGAACTAGTACAAGATGAGTCAAAAGTCAAGGCTGCCCTAAATATCTTCAGAATGAAAAGAGCAACAAGTGTAAGACTGTGTATAACATTTAGATTCAGGGGAATCTTTTTGGCACTATGTTGGTGTCTGTTGGCCATTAGCCTTGTTCATATTGGATTCATTTCAAGAATGTTCAGTGGGAAGAGGGTCATGTGACATAATTTAGGTCAGAATTTTATGAGAAATGCATTGGTGAAGTCTATTTTTCAATATCTGTAACCCATTTTGTGCTAGTAATGATTTGAAATAAAACACTCACATTAGGAAAAATGTTTTAATACAAGTGTTTTGTTAAAGATGAATTTTTTTATGTATCAATAACTATACAGTTGTATGAAAAAATTCAGCTGTAACAACAAAACATATGTATTAAAACATTGATTACATATGTATCACATACATTCACGTGTTCAGTTACATATGATATGCTCAAAATATTCTCCATCTTGAGCCCAAGCCTTAAATGTCTCTCTCAATCAGCATGAACTCAGAAGAATACATTTGCTGTGATCTTTGAGCAGGTTATCTGTGGTATCACCTGAAAGCCATTGTGTATCAGTGCCATATTCATGGCACATTGCCTCAGTCTTAGAATCCTTAATTAAAGCCTGCTCAAAAATGTATAATTTTGTCTCTATACCTTTCTGTGTGACAGCAATAAGCTTTTTTATTTTTGCATGTTTTTGATAGGGGAAAGGTCTGTCTGCCAGTTCGAAGCTAATAGATCAGGCCCGTCTTTGGTACTTGCAAGGCCCTGGGCCAAGAAAAACTTGGAGGCCCTTTTAAGGAATTCATAATGTAGAGTTAATGTTCATAAATTTTTTCAATTAGCTTTCTCTGTTAAACATATTGTTATCTTTATGTTTAATAAAATTTATCAAACATATCTTTTGATTGTTTACTGTTTATAATAATTTTATTACTTGTTGCTCTATTCAATTTTGCATATTTTTGAGGTCTTGAATGTTAGGAGGCCCCTGGGCCCAGCCCTTACAGGCCAACACCTAAAGACGGACCTGTAAGGGATGTGTAATACTTGGTGCATGGCATAGTTTTTAATGTGTATTTTGTACATAATGAGTATTTTATATAGGTAGGCAGAATAAGAGAGTGCCAATTGGTTTGCCAATAGCAGAACCTTTAGCTGAATTTATTGAGAGGCATGTGGAGGAGTGAGTTAGGTGCAAGTTTGGTCTGGACATTGAAATAATGGTTAGGTGTGTAGATGACTTATTAGTCATATGGAAGAAGGGACAAAGAGTTTTTTAGACAATTTTCTGATTTTACATTAGAATTGATGATACAGAAAGAATAGAGCTTACAAGACCATGTACTGTACATTTCTTTGATATATTGCTTTGAAAAGAGACAAAATAGATAAGTAATAAAAGTTTTTAGCAAAGATACATATATCCACTTAAACTCTAAGACCCATGGGAGTATAAAGCAGCTGCATGGGGGCATTAGTATGCAGAGTGCATACAATAACAAGTAATCAAAAAGACTTGGATAGTAAGATTTAGTATCTATGAGGGCTTGCCAAGGAGTATGGGTAGTCAGACCATGTATTTGATTTTTTCAAAAAATACTAATGGGAAATATTGAGAATGGGAAGAAAACAGCTAAAGTGGACCAAGCAGATTTCTTGGTGATTCACTATGGATGTTATAGGAAGAATTTTTAGAGGATGCTAGAGAAGAAGACAAGGGGAAAAAAAGGTCTTTGTAATAAGACAGTTTTGATTTGTTTTGAAATAAGAAAACAAAAATAGAAAAGACCTAGAAATAAAATTTGAGGAAGAGGATCAGGAGACATCAAGAAGACAAAGAAAGGTAGTATAGGAACAACCTTAATGACATAAACATATAACAGAAATGTAGCAGTTTCTATCACAAAGTTAATGATGGAAATTAGGGAGAAGGAGAATATCGATTTGACAAAAAAGTAGAGATTTATTTGCAGCATAAGAAAGGTTAAGTGGTCAATGCTAGGAACACTGATGATTTCCATAGTGTGTGACATGGTTATTCAATAAAAAATAGTTTAAACAGTAAGTTGTAGAAAAACCACACTAACTAAAAGAGGACACTCTGTATCACTTTTAAAAAGTGTTTGATTACTATAAGTTTAAAAGTTCACATAGAGTATTCAAAATCAAAATGTTCTTTTCTCTTCTTTTTTAGTGCAAGTTGAATCTTTTGATTATAACAATTACAAATTTAAAAATGGAAGGGATATGGAGAGACGGGATTGTTTTATCTTTGGTGTTTTGGTTTTATTTTTGTTACTTTTGTTACAAGCCCTGACAATAAGCACAGCTCAGAAAGTGTTTGATGTATGAAAATATATTACATTATAATTTAAATGTTATGGCCAAAGTTATTGTAAATTAACTGGCCAATGTTTGATCTTTTCTTGATTTTGGGATTTGGCCGGCCAGTTTGTGAAATGGCATGGAGCGATCGGCCAAAGTCAGAAGAAAAGGTCATGAGCAGATTTTGGTGGGTCTGTATAATTTCATGCTTTATAGTGATTATAAAGTATCCCACATATGCTTCGGCGCTGCTTGGATATCCTGTCATTATTTGCAGTTTGGTGATCTCACAGTTGTTTGAGAACACCATCACACTGGAATCAAAAGATGTGCTGTCTACCAGACAGTCTCACATCAGCACAATGAATTTTGGCCAGGGATTACCTGCCCCTTTGCAAAATGGCTGGCCAAAGTAGCACATACACTGGTCATTTCAAGTACATCGGACCTTGGCCACACCTCTCAGCCAAGGTGCAAAATGGCCAGCCAATTCGGACACACAAGTACTATATATTAAAAAACCACAGTTCACTGCTGCTTTATTCAGAGAGGTATTCTTTACTTTATATTTGAAAATACATAAATGGAAAATAGTCAATTGAAACAAGTGTTTTATTCATTTTGCATTTGCATTTACAATTGTTAAAATTAATTAAATAATAATAATTCTAATCAAATTTGAATTTTATTTCTATTAATCATTTATAAAAGATAAAATTTGGAAAACCTTTATAAAATTAAGTAAGTAAAAGAGATAGATTGAAAAATTTTTATTTTAAATTTATATTATAAAACTATATTGATCCAACTGACTCACTCACTTATTGACAAGAAATGTTTGAGTGGAAGCAGACTTCTTGCAGAGAAATATAATGTAATGGCATGGTCAAAAGGGACAAAGATACATTGCCAGAAAAATCCAAAATCTCAAAATTAAAAATTTTTTAGTCTACAAGATATGTTAAACTTCAATTTTTGATGCCTCATAGAATGCTATGGCATATAAGCAATGAGTTGTTTTAAGCATCATCATCTTATTTTTAAAGTTGTTTATTAATTTACATTCTTTTCAATTATTTTCTTCTGTCTTGCCATCAGTAATTCTTTATTACATTTTAAAATATTATTTACATTGTAAATTGATTTTAGCAAGTAATTATTCAAATTATTTATTATCAAATTTATATTTTATATATTTTTAGGTTGCTTATGGATTGCTTGTTGCAACTACATTTTTTATGGACATAATCCTTGCCAGGTATATTTGGTTAGATTCTTAACTATTAGATAAAAACATAAAATATATTATATTTGATATCATAACATTCTAACTAGGCAGTATATTTTTTAAGGAAAACTTTAAAACAAAATAAGATATATAACTAGAGATGGATCCATGGGAGATATAGGGACTTAAGTCTTCCACATTGACACAAAAAACAAATTAATAAATAAAATTTACTTGTTTGAACTTTAAAACATTGCTTTTAAAAATATATATGTTGTCAAATATGGTTTATCAGATCATCTACAATACAACTGTCTTACACGTTAATAATTGGTACTTATAATTATTCAAGTATTTTTGAGTTAGCCCCCTTTGTGTTCTTCCAGATCTGCTACTGTATACAATGAATACAAATTTTAAAAACTAATTAAATATATCATATATTGAAGTTGTATTTAAATAAATTTATCTCTACTATCAGCATTAATTAATGTTAGAATTATATAATTCTATAGATCATTTAAATTCAAAATGGTACTGTTTACTTAAAAGAAATATGGTTGTAATAATGACTAATTTATAAAGGAAGTGGTGATACATTTGAAGTATGTGTACCAGGAAAATTTTTTCTCATTTAAATCAACTTTTATAATAGTCTAAACGTTTAAAAATTAAATTGAACCTTTATTGATTTTTCAGATGCATTTTGGACATTCATATTCTTTTAGGTTTCTCCTCAGATATTATTAAAAAGATTCAAAGAAAAAAAAAGTTAACAGAATTTTTATATACAGTATACCATGTATAAATTTAATTTTATTATTTTATTTGTTGGCAAAATTTTAAACAATTTTATATATTTGCATATGAATATGTTATTTTTGTGAAGAAACGCACATCAAAAAATTTCTTATTAAAAAGCTTGAAAACTCAAATAAATTCTCTGAAAATATTGCAATAAGCATGGCAGTTTGTTATTTGAAAGTTTTATTTTCATTCTAACACTTTTCTGCAGGATATATACTTGTGGGTTGTAACTATTACAGATTATATGCATAAAAATATACTACACTAGTTTAAAAACACCAATTTGAATTTAATTCTAAATAGTAGTAATTTCTCTTGAGAATTGTAAAATATTGAGTATCTTTAAATATTTATAATATAATTTAAATTTAATTTTGCTCTTATATCTGATAATTCAATGGAATTATTACACGTTAAATGATGTGCAAGTACAGTACATGTAATATATGTATTTGTACATCATTTTGTGATAAAGTATTTGGGATATAGATAAGAAATATTTCTGATTGGCTTAAAATATCAAATTTTAATTAGCATTAAATTGAATATAACTTAAGAAAATATTGGAAGAAAATATGTAAAGAACACTTGTATGTTTATTTTTAAACTAATGAAAATAATGAATTTACTTTTTAAATTATAAAACAAGGAGAGATAAAATTTAAAATGATATATTTGGTTTTTTAATTTTTAAACTCTTTAATAATTAAGAAACAGTAGAAATCATTAACTTCTCATAAATTAATAATTTTAGCATACATCAAATATACATAAAAATTATGTGTTTAGATTACATACCATATTTCTGTGTACATGCATGAGTATGCTTTTATATTTGAGTATAAGAACATGCTGTTATAGATAGAGCAGCATCGGCACTATATTCTTCAAAGTATCTAAAACAACTGTATTTTTAAAAAATGTTTATAGTATCGGAAGCATTTATTTATTTTTAACTTTTTAATAATGGTTATCATAGAGATATCACTCAATTGTTACTGTATCAGTACATTTACATTTAATTTATATTGGCAAGCAGTGCAGTGTTCTTATAAGGCAAAACAAGCTGGCATACATGAGAGCATAATCTTTTATGCAAGATATCAGTGAAGCAGGACATGTTTCAAAACTGCAAAAACAACCTTGGAAATATGATAGTGATTTTTTTCCCTCGTTTTTGTTGTTTTTTTTTATCTACCAAATGCTGTTAAAAATTTATGTTTATTGATGTTTGATATATGAGCTCTTTCATTTCTCTATCACTTAATTTTAATTAAAATACTATTAGTTCCTTTTTAAATTTTATTATTCAAATCATAATGGCATTTGATAGAAAAATATTTTTTAAAGTGAAACTCAAAAATAATTGTGTGACTAGATATAAATCATTATATAATTTAAATGTTATTCTCATAGTTCAAAACAAATTCTGATGGTATAGTAATTACTTTTGTGTTATCCAAAAGTAATTCAAGATGGTACCATCTGTTTCATTTAGCATTGGGAAGGAAATGTAGCATATATTCAGCCAATGAGAGCAACCTCTGCATTTGGAAAACTGTCATGTATTTGATGTTAAATCCTATAACTAACAATGTTGGTGTCCATATCAAATCTATCCAACTGTGATCAATGCATTGTCATTAATTTTCTTGTACAGGAGAAGTGTTCAGTGACTGAAATTCATTCATGGTTGCATGAAGCATATTGACAATCATGTCCATCATACCAAAGTGTGCATGATAGTGTGTTGGGTTTAAGAAAAGATGAAAGAACATGATGGATTGTGAGAATTCAGGTTGTCTGAAAATGGCAGTGAGTGAAGCTATTCTGAAGATGTTGGATGATTCCACTTGAAATGACAGCATAAAAGCATTTGAAGTTTGGACCAGAAAGTGTTATTGGGGTTCAGAACTGAAAAGCAACTCAGCAAGAAGAGATGCAGTGGATGACTCATAAACCAACATAGGTTCAAAATACGAAATGGCTTGGAGTATCCTTTACACATTTATATTTCTATGCTCAAGAAGGAGTTGAATTTCTACAGCACATTGTCACAGGAGATGAGTTGTGATGTCTGCATTATAGTATAGAAGGTAGACAGAAATCCATGGAATGGAGCCACATTTGAACACAGACCATCAGAAATGATCTGTGTTCAAATGGCCACTTAGACCTGGTACTTTTTGGCCTATCTAGGCCCTTGTATCATACACCCCAAATCAAACCATCAAATGGCCACAGACAAAATCATGCTAACTGTGTTTTTTTATGTAGAACATCCACTCCTACACAACCCTCCACCAACTTCACAAAGCAGTGAAATAAAAAAAGGCAGGGACATTTTCCTCTTGCACAACAGTGCATACCCACATGTTGCACAAGTAGCACAGGACAAACTTCTACAGTTTTTTTTTTTTTTTTTTTTGCTAATGCTTTCAACAAACTTGTTTTCATCATCTTCAGGCAAACAAAATTTAAAAATAGAACATAATATTCTAATATAAATGAAACAAATATCATTTAAATTGAAATTAAAAGCCATTATGAACATGATCAAAATGTGATTACACAAGATATTGAAACATCATGCAGTGATGTTTGGATATACATCCACATCAAAAGTGTGATGGCAGAAGCATATCACAATTTAGCCATTTATACAGGGGTCACCAAACTATGTCCCATGGACCGATCTGGCCCCCCCAAGGTCAGTTCATCCAGCTTGCTGCCTTACTGTGCCACAAATGAGCTAAAATATAATTATTTATATAAAAATATCATAGATTGTAGATGAGCTTACTATGTAAAGAAAATTAAAACAAGTGTAAGTAAAAATGCCAAATTTGGTCCAATCTGATTTTTGCATCTGGCAGTTATATAGTATTTAGAAAAATCTATTAAATAAAAAATCTGGAGACTTTTTGGACTTTGAATATCAGAGCACTTTTTGTGTAAGTACCTGCAATGAAGTTTCTAAGCAAAGCGATTACAAGCTTGCTACAGAAATCGTGTTTGTGTATTGGTAAATAAATATATTGGTTTTCTTTATTTTTTGAGTATTCAGTATACTGTATTGAACAAAATGGTTATGTGGCTCGCACTCGTCATTCTCTTAGTTATATGGCCCACTGTGAAAAAAGTGTGGTGACCCCTGATATAGGGAACCCATGCTGGGCAGATCAAACATGATAATGTTGATTGGTTCCAAGGTTGTTATAAGGAGAGATTCAGTATCTTGCATAATTGAATTTTGATCACCCTGATAACTTTTAATTTCAATTTATATGATATTTGTTCCATTTACATTAAAATATTGTTTTCCGTTCCATCTTTATATTTCGTTCACATGATGATGATGAACATCACTAGAGAAAATAAAAANACCATTCCAAAAGATGCGTTCCAGCAGTGTTTCCAGCAATGGCAGGAACGCTGGGAGAAGTGTATACATTACCAAGGAGACTACTTTGAAGGGGATTAGGGTTTTGTACCTCAAAGTCAATAAATTTATTTTTGCCGACCAAAGGTCCGATACTTTTTGAACAGACCTTGTATTTAAATAATATTAAATTCATAATTAATCTACTGACAGTTCAAAGCAAACTTTCATTTATTTTTATTCTTAAAACTATTTTCATCAGACAATTTCAAAATTTCATTTATGTTTAGATTCATTAGAAATTTGTTTAGCATTTCATCCACATAGGAAGTTTGAAGTTTTATAAAATCACATTGAAGATATATAATAAATTTGTAGAACTCTATACAAGAATAATCTACATCTTTCAAGATCAATTTGTTACTTTTTTCTGTGGGAAAGTTTATTCATATTAATAACATTAGCATTAATAATTCATAAAATGAAATATTTTAATTTATTTCTGTGATTTTAAAGATCTTTTAAAAGCAATTAGATTAAATTAGGGTATTTTACATTTGAATATAGTAATTTTTTACATTTTTTTCTTAATTTTATTTTCTTAATTAGTCATAGAGGTTTTGTAAAATAAAACTTTGTATATTGAGCCCAATTGGATTGTTTTACTCAGCTCAGCAATTGTAAAAGATTGTTGGCCAAAGTAAAACAATGCAATGCAATCAAATATTGAAAAATACTTTGTGCAAACGTTATGAGAAATGAGTTGTGGTGGATTTGACTGAATCATTGCTATTTTGTACTTCTGCTGGTCCCAATTAAGAATCTCCTTAGATACAAAGTAAAACAATGCACAGTTTTCAGTTATCAAGCATCCAAGATGCAAAAACAATAATTCATATATATATTGGCAGCCCTAAATATTTTATATTTTGATTTTGGCACATTATCTGAATTTCCTTGGGGAGAAATCTTTTATTATGCAATATACATGAGTTTGTTTCTCATATCATTTGGGTTCATACTACACCAGTAGATACAGTATTTACACTTCTTTATGTGACACACAGGTGTCTTTCTTGCAAGAGAGTTCAGTGAGACTTGATAACAATCAAAATGGAGCTAATTTTATTTTGGGACATATCATTTTATACTTTGAAATGAGAAAGATGATGTCTTCACATCAGTGCATGAATTATGCTGTTTTTGCATCTTGGAAGCTTGATAACTCAATATTATTTTTTGAATTTGTACCTTTGAGACTTTTGATTAGGACTACTAAAACTACAAAATATCAAAGATTCAGCCAAATCCACCAGGACCCATTTTCCTGAAGATTTGTGTGGGGTCTTTTAAAATTTCATTATGAATAACCAACTCATATACTCATATATGAATGATGATTGACTTTCAAATTGTAAAAATATGTTATTCAGTTCAGAACACTTAAATTTGATCCTACAGTATCAAAATATTATTTACATTGTAAATTGATTTTAGCAAGTAATTATTCAAATTATTTATTATCAAATTTATATTTTATATATTTTTAGGTTGCTTATGGATTGCTTGTTGCAACTACATTTTTTATGGACATAATCCTTGCCAGGTATATTTGGTTAGATTCTTAACTATTAGATAAAAACATAAAATATATTATATTTGATATCATAACATTCTAACTAGGCAGTATATTTTTTAAGAAAACTTTATATTTTATATGTATATTTTTTAAGGAAAACTTTAAAACAAAATAAGATATATAACTAGAGATGGATCCATGGGAGATATAGGGACTTAAGTCTTCCACATTGACACAAAAAACAAATTAATAAATAAAATTTACTTGTTTGAACTTTAAAACATTGCTTTTAAAAATATATATGTTGTCAAATATGGTTTATCAGATCATCTACAATACAACTGTCTTACACGTTAATAATTGGTACTTATAATTATTCAAGTATTTTTGAGTTAGCCCCCTTTGTGTTCTTCCAGATCTGCTACTGTATACAATGAATACAAATTTTAAAAACTAATTAAATATATCATATATTGAAGTTGTATTTAAATAAATTTATCTCTACTATCAGCATTAATTAATGTTAGAATTATATAATTCTATAGATCATTTAAATTCAAAATGGTACTGTTTACTTAAAAGAAATATGGTTGTAATAATGACTAATTTATAAAGGAAGTGGTGATACATTTGAAGTATGTGTACCAGGAAAATTTTTTCTCATTTAAATCAACTTTTATAATAGTCTAAACGTTTAAAAATTAAATTGAACCTTTATTGATTTTTCAGATGCATTTTGGACATTCATATTCTTTTAGGTTTCTCCTCAGATATTATTAAAAAGATTCAAAGAAAAAAAAAGTTAACAGAATTTTTATATACAGTATACCATGTATAAATTTAATTTTATTATTTTATTTGTTGGCAAAATTTTAAACAATTTTATATATTTGCATATGAATATGTTATTTTTGTGAAGAAACGCACATCAAAAAATTTCTTATTAAAAAGCTTGAAAACTCAAATAAATTCTCTGAAAATATTGCAATAAGCATGGCAGTTTGTTATTTGAAAGTTTTATTTTCATTCTAACACTTTTCTGCAGGATATATACTTGTGGGTTGTAACTATTACAGATTATATGCATAAAAATATACTACACTAGTTTAAAAACACCAATTTGAATTTAATTCTAAATAGTAGTAATTTCTCTTGAGAATTGTAAAATATTGAGTATCTTTAAATATTTATAATATAATTTAAATTTAATTTTGCTCTTATATCTGATAATTCAATGGAATTATTACACGTTAAATGATGTGCAAGTACAGTACATGTAATATATGTATTTGTACATCATTTTGTGATAAAGTATTTGGGATATAGATAAGAAATATTTCTGATTGGCTTAAAATATCAAATTTTAATTAGCATTAAATTGAATATAACTTAAGAAAATATTGGAAGAAAATATGTAAAGAACACTTGTATGTTTATTTTTAAACTAATGAAAATAATGAATTTACTTTTTAAATTATAAAACAAGGAGAGATAAAATTTAAAATGATATATTTGGTTTTTTAATTTTTAAACTCTTTAATAATTAAGAAACAGTAGAAATCATTAACTTCTCATAAATTAATAATTTTAGCATACATCAAATATACATAAAAATTATGTGTTTAGATTACATACCATATTTCTGTGTACATGCATGAGTATGCTTTTATATTTGAGTATAAGAACATGCTGTTATAGATAGAGCAGCATCGGCACTATATTCTTCAAAGTATCTAAAACAACTGTATTTTTAAAAAATGTTTATAGTATCGGAAGCATTTATTTATTTTTAACTTTTTAATAATGGTTATCATAGAGATATCACTCAATTGTTACTGTATCAGTACATTTACATTTAATTTATATTGGCAAGCAGTGCAGTGTTCTTATAAGGCAAAACAAGCTGGCATACATGAGAGCATAATCTTTTATGCAAGATATCAGTGAAGCAGGACATGTTTCAAAACTGCAAAAACAACCTTGGAAATATGATAGTGATTTTTTTCCCTCGTTTTTGTTGTTTTTTTTTATCTACCAAATGCTGTTAAAAATTTATGTTTATTGATGTTTGATATATGAGCTCTTTCATTTCTCTATCACTTAATTTTAATTAAAATACTATTAGTTCCTTTTTAAATTTTATTATTCAAATCATAATGGCATTTGATAGAAAAATATTTTTTAAAGTGAAACTCAAAAATAATTGTGTGACTAGATATAAATCATTATATAATTTAAATGTTATTCTCATAGTTCAAAACAAATTCTGATGGTATAGTAATTACTTTTGTGTTATCCAAAAGTAATTCAAGATGGTACCATCTGTTTCATTTAGCATTGGGAAGGAAATGTAGCATATATTCAGCCAATGAGAGCAACCTCTGCATTTGGAAAACTGTCATGTATTTGATGTTAAATCCTATAACTAACAATGTTGGTGTCCATATCAAATCTATCCAACTGTGATCAATGCATTGTCATTAATTTTCTTGTACAGGAGAAGTGTTCAGTGACTGAAATTCATTCATGGTTGCATGAAGCATATTGACAATCATGTCCATCATACCAAAGTGTGCATGATAGTGTGTTGGGTTTAAGAAAAGATGAAAGAACATGATGGATTGTGAGAATTCAGGTTGTCTGAAAATGGCAGTGAGTGAAGCTATTCTGAAGATGTTGGATGATTCCACTTGAAATGACAGCATAAAAGCATTTGAAGTTTGGACCAGAAAGTGTTATTGGGGTTCAGAACTGAAAAGCAACTCAGCAAGAAGAGATGCAGTGGATGACTCATAAACCAACATAGGTTCAAAATACGAAATGGCTTGGAGTATCCTTTACACATTTATATTTCTATGCTCAAGAAGGAGTTGAATTTCTACAGCACATTGTCACAGGAGATGAGTTGTGATGTCTGCATTATAGTATAGAAGGTAGACAGAAATCCATGGAATGGAGCCACATTTGAACACAGACCATCAGAAATGATCTGTGTTCAAATGGCCACTTAGACCTGGTACTTTTTGGCCTATCTAGGCCCTTGTATCATACACCCCAAATCAAACCATCAAATGGCCACAGACAAAATCATGCTAACTGTGTTTTTTTATGTAGAACATCCACTCCTACACAACCCTCCACCAACTTCACAAAGCAGTGAAATAAAAAAAGGCAGGGACATTTTNTACTAAATTTATATTTTTGTATTTAAAAATATAAGTTAAATATGAACATAATTTAAGTGGTTTTAAAGAAGTTCTAAAATTTGTTTCAGCATTTAGCTTGATGTTTAGATCCAAAAATTTGAATCGAAACTGTTGTCAATTTTATTTTTGTTTTTGACCTGAAAACGCTAACAAAATTTTAATTTGAAGTAAATTTTAGGATTTCTTTAATTAACTGTATACTGATTTATTTTTGTTATACAGTTGAATCCCATTTATATATTTTTCAAGAGAACTGAGAAAATAACATACAAATGAAACTGTTTTTGAATTGCTTTCAAAGTGAATATAGTCTTCACTAAAGTACAGCATGACACAAATTAACACTGTATACAACTGCATTTGTATGTATAATTGTTATCAAAAAGTTTCAACTTACTACATAAATAATACATTTGAACAATATATAAAAGGAAAAGTAAACTTAATCTAAAATTAAGTCATATACTTTTAAAAAATTGGTTTTGTTGAAAATGAATGAAAAACCAGAAAGCTATTTTTATTTGCTTAGTGAAATTGGTTTATACTACAAAATGTGGAAAGTGAAAATTTTAAATGTATTGGACTGATGGAGTGATTTGCTAAATGGGAAGAATTCATCATAAATGGTGTCACATGTGCACTAGTATTCAAATACATTTTTAAGATAGTTATTATTTGCTCTGTTTTTTTCATTTGCTGGCAATTTGTTGTCAGTGTGGATTAACTTTAAGTGAATGTATAATTTGCTTTTTCACTTTTTGAAATAATTGCTTTAAATTTTTACATTTTGTAGTTCTAATGGATCACCAAGGCGATCCAGAACGTGATGTGAGTAAGAATAAATGAGGACTGTACAACAAAAATTAGAGAAAAGAAAAAAAACTTTATATATATCAATTCCCTTTTCGCGTTGACACAATAAGTACTATAGGACATGAGCTATCGGCTTGTAACAATCTCACACGACTTTCGTCTCCTTAATATTACATTCGCTTTCGACAAATCGCTCACAATGAATGTTACAGACGAATTACATAGCAGATCCGCCACCCTGACAATTCATATAGGGCAGTCTCCTTTGTGAGTGAACATCCGATTGGAGCCGTGACCACGTGGAAACGAAAATCCTCTTTGGACTGAAATAATGGGCCACGAAAAACAGTCTGATGATATTCTTTTACCCAACCTTAGTCAGATAATTCTCCGACGCTTACCGAGTCCGATGTAACCCGATTCCTTCACTTACTTAGTTCGATCCGCTCTAATTTGCCGGTTCTTGTCTATATCCGGATCGAGTCCAGACCTCCTTTGTCCGTTTGGTCCCTCGTCTTCCCTTCCGCCGTCCAGAAATCACACAGAAGCAAGCCAAACTCCTCACCTTCCTCTCAGGTCGCCCTTTTTATAACTTCCTATAAGCTCCTCCCTTCACCTCCACGTGGTCACCAAAGGGGCCAATCAAATCACCGACAAAATCCACCATAAGGTGGCGCGCGATACAAAACTTTGAAAAGAACAAACAAAGAACCCGAACAAAGGTGTGACAACACACAGAATATAAAAATAAAAAATAATACACGTGCCTAGCACTACAATTTCAAAGTGAATAAAACTTAAGTGAGAAAAAAGTGCTGCATGGTAAAGTTTGAAATCATATAAATGTAAAACATACAACTAAAGTGTTTTATAATGGAGAAAATACTGTGTAGAAAATTTTTAACAGAATTGCAAAAATTGTATAGTTGAGAAACTTATAAATGGGATTCAACTCTATATGATTTTACTTAATAGAAAGTTAATGTTACATTGTGTCTAGCTATTACTCATAATTGATTATATAAAATAATTTTTAAAATGTGTTGAAGCTATATTAAATGCCTTTCTTAATTTTGATTAAGATGAATTTTAAATTTTCTGTTGTTTAGTATTATATTTTCTTACAATATGAAGTTTTAATTTGATAATGATTATATTTGATTTTTAAAAATTTTTCATTATCTCTAATGATTTGTGTATGTATTTTATTTGTAAAACTANATCAATATCAAAATATACAAAGAGTGTGTTTCAAAAAGTTTTGGAATAGATATGTAAAATAAAATATCAAAAATAAAAGTTATTGTATTTATATGTGATCAGTTTAATGTATTCACATGATGATAATCCTAGTCTTACATTCATATGTTTAATAGTTCTTACTTTCATGGAAAATATCAATTAGTATGACCAGTTATTTATTGTGACATCATCACAATGTTCTCAATTTTTTATTAATAGTAGTCTTGCCCCTGTACATCATACTTTTCCTGTTAGCAATAGAGTTATGCTGGTCATCTAACTTCATTCTTGAGATTATGGAAGGACAGACGACAACAATGGAAATTTATAGGTCTACAGTTTTTTCAAATTGCAGCCCAATAACTTTTTTGAAATTTGTCATGTAATGTTTAGAAGAACAGAATAGACTGTATATCAAATTTTGCAAATTAAATTGGGAAAAATCCAACAAAGTTGTACTTTACAATAGAACAAGCTTTTTGGGAAGAAGCTCGCTAATGCTCGAAATCCGTTAATGTGTACATTACCTAGCTAATCTGCAGATTAACTAGGGTGATCCGTTAAAGTTGCTAAAATTATTCCATTTCTCAAATTACCTAGGTAATCTGCAGATTATCTAGGTAATCTGCAAATTACCTACTAGGCACTCGGTAAAGTGAAAATAAGATTTTTGCTGGAAC